>NC_135440.1:5129731-5352231 GCF_051991255.1 Vanacampus margaritifer | reverse complement strand
CTGTATGCCTGCTGGGTGAGAGGCATGGTCCTAAAGTCCACCACACAGGCCCCCCCCGAACACCCAGAAGAGCACTCAAAAGGAGAACCTCACAGGGGGCTTCACCAGCCTACCACCTCGACTACGCAGTCCATCTCCCAGCGGCGCAGGTGAAACCTGTTGAGCGGGGGGGGGGCAGTCAAAAAGGCAGCAGGGGAACACTCAACATCATCGTGCGAGGCTGGGGGGCTTCGGAGGACGACCACGGCGAGGGACCCGAGCTGGCAACGGCACATCGCCTACAACCAAATGAGCTGGTTTGAGCCTATCCAACGAAACCGACTCGCTACGCCCACCCATATCAAGCACAAAATATTTAACCCCATGCTCAAGCACCCGAAACGGGCCGTCATACGGTGGCATGAGGGGCGACCGGTGGGCATCGTGGCGCACAAAAACAAAACGGGCAGACATGAGTGTCGACGGTACAAAAACCTTAGGAACACAGTGGTGAACCGGTGCAGGAGTCAAGGGCATCCCCGATAGAAAGGGCCGCGCGTCAGGACCTTCGGGCAGAAATTCACCAGGGACGCGAAGAGGCTGACTGTGAAGTTGCTTAAAACAGTAGTCTTAACATTATGTGTATTTTAAAGAAAATCCTGTATATATTTTTATGTTTTTATATTATCAACTGTCGTTTAGAGGCGCCGCTCAACTTTCTCAAATGTTTTGTATTTTTCCATGACATATGAAAACAGAAACTTAACCATGTTTATATGAAACGAAACTGAAACTTAACTGTAATAAAAGCGACGAGGTGGCCGGGGGAGGAGAGAGAGTCGGACGGAGCCGAGCGTGAGTTAAGGTCTCGCGTCTCCTCTCCTCTCCCAGCCGCGGTTGCATTAAGACAAACAAGCAGCTTCTGCCTCCTTTTTCCTTTGTGCACGGTCGGTAACTAAGGGGATCTGTAATATCAGACCCAACACTGACCGAACACCAACTCGGCCGGGGCGGCATTAAGATCCTCTTTCGGAGCCGAACGCAACCCGAGCAAAACCCAAGGAAGACAATCGACCCAGTTACCGTCGGAAAGCGCGGCCCGCAGCGCGGCTTTAAGCGACCGGTGAAAACGTTCACACAACCCGTTAGCCTGTGGGTGGTAGGCAGCAGTGCGGTGTACCTGCACACCCAAGGACTCCGCTAAGGCAGACCAAAGTCCAGACACAAACTGGGGCCTCCTATCCGAGGTGATATCAGACGGCGTGCCAAAACGCGCGACCCACGACGACAGGAACGCGCGGGCTACATCCACCGAAGTTGTGGAGGACAGGGGAACAGCTTCCGGCCACCTTGTGGTCCGATCCACCATAGTGAGCAGATGCGTAAAACCCTGCGACGGAGGGAGGGGGCCTACCAGATCAACGTGCACGTGGTCGAAACGCCTAGCAGGAATCGGAAAAGGTTCGAGGTCCGCCCTGGTGTGCCGGTGAACTTTGGCACGCTGACAAGCCACGCACGCCGCCGCCCACTCCCTGACATCCCTACGCAGTCCAGGCCAGACAAACTTGGCACCAACCAGCTTGACAAACGCCCGGATGCCAGGGTGTGAGAGGGAGTGGATAGAGTCAAAAATTCTCCGACACCATCCCAAAGGAACCACAGGCCGAGGGCGGCCTGTGGACATATCGCAGAGGAGAGCGGGATCGCCTTCGCGCATCACCACCTCTTCCAGTCTAAGAGCCGTACCTGCCTCCTTGAGGTTGCGGATGTCAGGGTCGTCGGACTGTTCCGCAGCCATCTCGGAAAAATTAACCCCGAGCTGGACCGGACACACAATCGCGCGCGATAAACAATCAGCCACAGGGTTACACTTACCGGCCACATGCCGAATGTCTGTCGTGAATTCGGAAATGGCCGCCAAGTGGCGCTGCTGGCGGGCCGACCACGGTTCAGTAACCTTTGACATCGCAAACGTAAGCGGCCTATGATCCACATAAGCCGTGAAACGGAGCCCTTCAAGGAGGAAACGAAAATGTCGCGTTGCGAGATACAGCGCCAGCAACTCCCTGTCAAAAACGCTATACTTGCGTTCGTTATCCCGCAACTTACGACTGAAAAACGCAAGGGGCTGCCACACATTCGCCACGAGTTGCTCAACCACTCCCCCTACAGCTATATCGGACGCATCTGTAGTCAAGGACACCTGCGCAGTGGAGATCGGATGGACGAGGAGGGCCGCGCTCGCGAGGGCGTCCTTCGCTTGCTGAAACGCCTGTGCTCGTTGCGGAGACCACTCGAGGGGGTCTTTAGCCTTCTTGTTTCCCAAGGCACTGTAAAGAGGCTGCAGGAGGTGGGCTGCACGCGGAAGAAAGCGGTTATAAAAATTAACCATGCCCAAGAACTCCTGCAGCGCCTTAACCGAGGCTGGGCGGGGGAAATCAATCACTGCCTGTACCTTGGCAGGCAAGGGAACTGCACCCTGCGCCGATATACAGTGTCCCAAAAAATCTCAGTAAGACCGAATTGACACTTAGCCGGATTGACGATTAGGCCATGCGAATCGAGGCGCTTGAAAACCTGCGTTAAGTGCGACAGATGTACCTCCGGTGAAGGACTGGCCACTAAAATGTCATCAAGATAGACGAACACGAAGTCAAGCTCGCGCAAAACACAGTCCATCAATCTCTGGAAAGTCTGTGCTGCCCCTTTAAGGCCAAAAGGCATGCGCAGGAATTCGAAAAGCCCAAACGGGGTTATCACTGCCGTTTTGGGCACGTCTAACGGCTGCACAGGCACTTGGTGATAGCCACGGACCAAATCCACCTTAGAAAAAATCGTGGTGCCAGCCAGACGCGCAGAAAAATCCTGAATGTGTGGAATGGGGTAACGGTCATGAGTAGTAACACTGTTTAGCCGACGAAAATCACCGCAAGGCCGCCAAGAACCATCGCTTTTAGGCACCATGTGTAAGGGCGAAGCCCACGGGCTGTTAGAACGCCTGACAATCCCCAAACGCTCCATTGTAGCAAACTCCTCCCTCGCAATTGCCAATTTGGCCGCGTCAAGTCGGCGCGCGCGGGCAAAAACTGGTGGGCCAACGGTGGGGATGAAATGCTCCACCCCGTGCTTAGTATCGGCGGTGGAAAAGGCGGGAGTTGTCAACGACGGAAAATCGGACAGCAAACGCTGATAAACGTCGCCCGATGCCAAAAAATTTGCATGTGCTAATGGTCCGAGTCCCCCAGCCTCACATGGGAAAGTGGCGAAAGAAACAGCGTCAATCAAACGGCGGTTAGCAACATCAACAAGCAGTCCATTCGCACACAGAAAATCCGCGCCAATAATTGGAACCGTGATCGAAGCAACAATAAAGTTCCACTGAAAATCACGTCCATGGAAGCACACAGTCACCAGCCTGGAACCAAAACTGATGATGGGTGAGCCGTTAGCTGCACACAGGGACGGTCCGCTGCCACTGGCCGCCTTGTCCGCGGCGGTCAGTGTAAGCAGGCTAACTTGCGACCCGCAGTCCACCAGGAAACGTCTCCCTGATGACGAGTCCGTGATAAAGAGTAGCTCACTTTCATTACCGGCGCCCACAGCCGCTATGGAACGCCGGCGTTGGAGTTTCCCAGAGCCTCGAAGGTGCAGGGAGGAACACAACTCCTAGCCTTCACGCCAAACCGCTGGTGGAAGAAACAGAGGGGCTTGTCGCGCCGCTTCCGTGTCGCCACTCCGGCCACCACCTTCGGGCCCGCGTCCGGCGTCTCCTCCAGGAGGTGATCGGCTGCCACACTTTGCACGACGAGTCGTCTCGTAGCCAGCAACACACGATCCGCTTCTTCGGCCAAGGCCCGATAATCGCGGGACACCAGGCAAGCGGAGTTAGCCAACACCGCGCGTACCGTAAGCGGTAGCTGTCGGAGGAAAATGTGCGGGAAAATGAATCCGCCTTCATCCGAGCCTAACAACGACAGCATCTTGTCCATGAGGGCCACTGCTGTGCCATCGCCCAACCCGGGCAGAGAAAGGAGTCCGTCTGCTCTCTCCGAGTCCGACAAACTGAACCTCCTAAGCAGAAGTTGCTTGTGCGCGGTGTATTTCCCGCTCTGCGGAGGCGCGCGCAATAGCTGCATAGCACGACGTGTAGTCAGTTGGTCAAGGGTACGACCATGTAGTACCTTGGCTCATCAGCGATGATTCCTCGCAAGTGGAAAAGCGCTTCAACATGCTGAAACCATGAGGCCGGGTCGCTCTGCCAGAACTCCGGCAGCCTTGTGGTAGCGGCGACGGCTGCAAATTGCGGGAGTTGGGGCGACATGGCCGAGGAGGACACCTCTTCCTTCACTGCTCGAAACATCTTCTCACGTCAGGGTCACCAATGTGGCAGTAATAAGGAGCATACACGACTGACTGGTAAACACGTCTTTATTTAACACTGCCAACAAAAGAATGGCGAATCTTGCGCCAACAAACATTTCAACCAACACGCCCCCTGCTGTATGCCTGCTGGGTGAGAGGCATGGTCCTAAAGTCCACCACAGTGTGATTATTTTGCTGGTGAGATTCAAACACCTTGGGGCATTAGCAACTGTAGTACACCTTTTAGATTCTGTTAAATTTCAGTTAAATTTTCCCTTTTCTTAAAATGGATAAAGTTTAAATCTACCCATGGCTCAGTGTAACCTCCCACATTCACACACACATCAGTTGATGGAAAACACACGTTAGAAGTCGTCATCAATGCAGGGCGACTGCAACACTGCATTAGTCAGCGTGACCCACCCACGTAGCAGATATGAAAAGACTCCGAGACCCTCTTATCACAGTGTGTCTCTCTTTGCGTCCGTGGTGGGATTAGAGTCTTGCCCAAACAGTTGAGCAATCTAATTTGGGTAGTGGGAGAGGGAGGAGCGGGTGTGCATGATGTTTGGTCATATGTGTGCACAGTAATAGTGTGTCATTTAAGTAGTAGTAAGTACATATTTTTCAGACTCCTGTTGACTTTCTTTTGACGGTTGGAAAACACTCTTGGTACATGGCCACCTGTGACAATACATCAAAACTATTTGCCAACCGCCAAAAGAAAATTCAAGAAATAGTCATGGCAACTAATGTGCGACGTAAAAGGACTAACCACCAGCCCACACGGAAACACACAGTTTATTGAGCAGAAGTGCTACTTGTAGTCATCACGCAATTCACAGCAAAGGTGCCTGGTCCCTGTTACAACCACTTGGTATTAATAAAATGGATGGATGAACTTCCGGTAGGTGATTTTAATTTGTTTTATGTGCGGGCGCTCATTCGTCATGTCACACAGCTTTTTTGTACAGCTACAGTCCGTTCACGCCACAGTCTGCGGAGTCAGCTGGCTGGGGAGAATCGTGGCTTCCCCAAGATTTTCATTGAACATGTTCTTGATTTAAGATTGTTGGTCCCGACTGGTTTTGGACCCAATTATCGGGACAAATCCACTCTTAACACAGCTCACACATAAAGACAATCTAATAAGACAATCTTGTAAGACATAAGATTGTCGGGTATTTGACGTCCTTGGTCGGGAAGGGTCAAATTCGGGACAAAAACAGCCTGACTGTCTTTATCTGTGTACCAGGCTTAAGACTTTAACTTTGTTTGAATTCATAATTTGCTGACTAAATGAAACAACATGTGGGCTCAAACTGATATCGAAACACAATTCTTGAATAACTTCAGTTGTTTATTAATGCAGAGTCAACGTGCTTGTGCTTCTCAATGCAAATAGGCTTATGCACATTAGTGTAATAAGAATAACAAGAACAACATTTATTTATGAATGCTTAAGACACAACTGAAAATACCTGCCTCCTACCTTAACTCTTTGACTGCCAGACGTTTTCAGAAAAGGGATGCTGTCAGTGCCAGCCGATTTAAGCATTTTGACAGATCTTTCAAGGTCCACAGAAAATTTTTTGTTTGGACTATGGAAACACACATACTACCACATGAAAGATTGAACTCTCATCTTTCATCAGAAAAAAAAGTTTGTTTCTACCTTATTCCGTTTTTCAGTGATCAACAATAGAAAATGATTAGTTTCACCCAAATGCTCTGTTTTGAAACAAAAAACGGAGAAATCAAGCTTTTTGTGAAACGATATTATTTCATGCACTCTAGTGAATTTGACACCTTTTTTTTCCATGAATGATGCCACAAACACCTAAACAGTGCTTTACTTCTGTAAAACACTACCACCAACAATGAAAAAGTGTTTTTTGATAGCAAAATACGTTTATTTACATTCAACAGTGTAACAATTTGACAAAACAATTTGGCAAACTATTTACAAATGTGTGCAACCGTGGTACTATTTACAATTGTGTGGATGTTTCAAATACAGTTTTTCTTTTTGTAACACTCCCCTGCGTGCAAGTGGACGCAGCAGGATTTGCACAACAGATTAGTTTCACTGCGATGACTCCTTCGCGTGCAGACAATACACTTTCTTGCCGGCCCTTTTTTTCCGGGGAATAGCAAGTATATACTGCAGTGTGTGTTTGGCCATGTTGCCATCAAGTCTACTCTCAGGATCATGTCGGTGGTGTTACGTCTGGCTTCCTCATTGTCCTTCAGTTCCTATACCGGGTGGTTGATCCATCTTATCCGCTCCATTCATGGTGGCATCGTAGTCCATAACCAGTGTCTTCTCCATGATCAGACTGTACCCACTCCTCCGATGAATATGCATTGGACTCGGGGCACTCTTCGTCGTCCGATTGAACGTCCGCCTGAGCAGAAGTGCTCGGTTGTGCTCCGCGTTTTCCGGCGTTAGCATCGCTAGCCGGTGAGGCTTTATGACGTGATCATCGCCGCCGCGTCAACGCTTCCAACTTCGGCGTCAACCTCGGCGTCACCATCATCATCATCGTCGTCATCAATGTGCTCTTTAGCATTGGTCGATGCTTTTCGTCTTTGAAAAAAATGCTCAAGCGTGAGCTGCTTGCAACCGGTCGCCGTTATGGCTTCCTCAGCCATTGTCCCCTCAACACTCTAGCTCCGCCTCACGTCTTCTACTGACGCCTACCCAATCTTGTCCAAAGAGAGTCATCGCTGTCATCTAGGGGCCAAAATTAGGCATTATACTAACTAGATCTGCTTGATACTTTCAGCACAGCTGGCCAAGGCTTTCCTCCACCCGTTTCCCCCCCAAAAAAACTTGGTGAACGTCTTTTAAAGTCTTTGGCGCTCCTCCGTAGGATTTTACTAAACGTTATTTAACGTTTTTGGCAGTCAAAGAGTTAAAAAAAAAAAAAGGGGGAGGGGGTTAAATTTTATATTTTAACTCAAAGTTTGACAGTAATTAGTTACACTACTCATTACTTGGGAAAAGTAATATCACTTTTAGTTACTAGTTACTTTGGTTACTTTCCCAACACTGAACAGTTAAAACAAGGTCACCAATGTTAATAATCAAAATGAACAAACACTTTAACTTTCATCATAATAAGGCTTACTAATTCTATATAACTTGAGTGCACATTATTTGTCTGTTTTCATGCTCTTATTACCCCCTGTTGAAACTGGTCCCTTTCAATAAATGTTGCGTAAAGCAAAAGCAAAGCAGATGGACAAAATTAACTGTTTGGTGCTTGGTGAACTGAAGTAACTGTGACGTTCAATGAGATCTCATGCATGATGATGATTTGTTACCCGTAAAAATGTTGGAAGAAAAACACATTTTATTATCCCTGAAACGGTCCACATTAGCGAATCATCAAACTATGGCGAGTAGGATTCATCAAAGTTATACAGGAATATCTCATTCCAGGACTTGTCTACTTTATACAACTAAACACTGAAGGGAAAGTCCATTCCAGTGGAATGAAATTGATATTTTGGGGAGAATTAGTGTATATATTATACACAGAAACGCAGAATATTATCCATCCTTTTGTGTACTTGAACAAAAACTAATAGTGGACAATAGTATTGTGGTCTTGTGAAGAAAATAATATAATGTTCTCACTGGTTGCAGATGTAGTGGAACATTATCACAGAATCTTAGCTGCAGGCAAATGTAACTGGCTTGGACTTTCGCATCATTTCCAAATCATTGCATCAGTGCTACTAGCAACTTTTAATAGAAGACACATACAGTACATGCACAAAGAAGAATGCAGTCGCCTGGTTCATTAGGCTGTGCGTTATAAACCATCCAAATATTATCGCAGTGCCTACTGTGAAATATGGAGGATGTACTGTCATGTTCTAGCACTGCTTTGTTACAGGGCGTCTACAATGAAATATATGCAAGGTACAATGAAATCTGAAGACTATCAAGTCATTCTGGAACAAAATGTCTTCTCAGTGTCTGAAAGCTTGGCCTCAGTCACAGGTCATGAATTCTCCAACAGAATACCTGTAAATACACAATACACACAAACTAAATACAGCAATAGCAAAATATTAAAATATCAGACTTAGAACACACAATTTAGATAAGGCAAACTTAAAGCTGAGACAGGTGAATAATTAGTCTTACTCGGTCCAGTCAAATATATTTATAGTTCTTAATCACAAAAGGATCTCAAAGGGCTTGCAGGCCCACAGTTGACAAATGTTAATGACATCTAGCTCTAGGGGTCCATTTCACAAAGCATGTTCAACACACAATGAGACTAACCCTGAACAGCGAGTTGACATACTCTGAGAGAGGAAACTGTGCTTTCGGTTCCAGGACAGCTGATTTGAGGTAGTTTTATCATTGCATAGTAGTTTCACCTGGAGTTACCACTCCACTAAAAAGAACACATCAATGGAGCCCTGATTTGAGTCACCATGGCTTCCGCGTTTTTTTACCCCTCTCAACTGAAAATCTTAATTTGATCATATGGCATTTGAACATGTCTTTAAAAAAAACTGCAGCGGCTCCCCATAGAGGAAGGCAGCGTGGGAGAACTTTCCTACTCGAGTCGGGTCAATGCATAAATAGTCCTTTGCAATCCCAATAATATTACTGGAGAAACCTGCTTGAATGGTAGCTCATTAAATTATTTCATTTAGGTGCAATCCTGGGGGGGAAGAAGCACACTTGACTTAAGATGAAATATAAAAACATTATTCAAACTGGTATGAAAAAAAACAGCGCACAACACACAATATATGCTGCAATGTGAGCGCATGACTACGTCTGGTAATGTTGCAAATGTAAGGACGGATTAAGTTGTGTATGTAGACTAAGATGACTGCGATGTGAAACGGTACCGCTCAATAAGATAACTGTCCGGAAATGCCAGCATATTTAAGCGCTGTCTGATAACGATGAATATTTAATTCCCTGTGCAGCGGAACCTTCATCAATAGGTAATAGTTACTTTTGCCACTTTCCCATAGTAATTGTTAAAGGGACATGCCATATTCGTGACAAAAGTGGACTTTATGTTATAGACTATAGGCGTATTTACGCAAAAAGTCGCTGCAGCGGACTATATGAATGAGGAAATTAAATGTCAGAATGCGGCTAAAAGGAGCCGGGGATAGAGAAAACCTCAAGGTTCATTGTGAAAAACCTGCAACCGGCCAGGTTTGGTTCATGGAACATGTTACTACGGTAACTGACCAAGATCTTAAATGACCTCTTTTTATGAAACAGGTTAGAGTTACCTCTTTTTCTCTGGTTTCAGTTACCTCCCTTTCTGAAACGGAAGACGCATAGTTTCCCACATTTCAGGGTTTCTTGACCCAGAGTTCTCACTAGACTGCTTTGTGAAGTAGACCCCTGATCTCAGTATATTTTCATGTTTTTAAAAAAATGCACAATATTCGACTTTTACAGTTTGATTAGTCACCCTCTGATTGTTGGATACCAATTCCACAAGAAAAAAATCCAGGTGGGGGGCAAGTTTAGGAGAATAGAAAAATAAACTAATCCTCTATTTCTATTTCTTATTATAAAGCAGTGGTTCTCAATCCAGCCTGTTTTCCATGTCTCCCACAGCCACAGGTGTTTCAAACGACAAGTTAATTAGCAAGTTCTGTATGAAGTCTGATAACGATCCTCAGCTGTGTTGGTTGAAAACGACACGGAAAACAGGCTTTATAAGGACTGGAACTGCCGACACTTTTCGTCAGAGTATTGACCTTGCTACGTCCTCGCCCAAGACCTTTAATCTGACTTTGTGTTCCAAATTCCTTTCTCTTGCTTCGTTTCTTGTTTCCAGTTTCTTACGTGAGTCTTTTGACACGTAGTTTTATGTTGTACTTTCCTCGGTTTATTACCTGAGTGCTTGTTAACCACGTGTGTTTCCTCAGCTTTACTCTTGAGTGATTGATATCCACGTTGTTTTTCCCACGTCGCTTTTAGTTTATCCGCTTTATATAGCTCGTTTTGTATTTTGTTTTTTCTTATTCGCGTTGTACGATTCTACAGCCGTCGGGTGTATTTTTGTTACTTTATTTTCCTTGCATACTTTGCAAGCGACTTTTCTTAATTGATTTTCTCCTGGCTTCGTCCAGCGCTTTGTGTTGTAGAATTAAATTAAATTTGTCAATCCACACCCTTTGTTTCTCTGCGTTTGTGGGATCCACTATCCGGTTATTCCGGAAATCATTACAGTTCATTACACTAAGCGTATGGCTGGAGAGAAAACATATGGGTTTAAAAAATTATGGAACAGATATCAAGTTTACGTTTTTAAATTGTGACATGGTAAAAAAGCAAATATTTGTGCCCATCAATCGAACGAAACTGCAATTTTGGTTTGGTTTGTTTGTTGTATTAATTTTTTTTCCTTTCGGACACATTATTACAGGTTACATCAATCTCATCATATAATTTGCAAGATAGACATCCGAAAGAAGGGCTGACTGGTCGAAACCATTGCTTATTAGTAACCCATCCCCATCGATTCTTACTATATGCATCAGTCATATACATTGATTATAATTTCAATTATTTTCTATTTAATGTTGAATAAACAATAAACAATATTAAATAAGACCTCCATCCATTTTCCAGACTGCTTATGCTAGACTACGAAAAAAACAAAGATGCCCATTACAATTCTTAATTTTCAGTTAACATTCATTCAAATTACTTTTGTCAGTGACTGTTGTGGGGTTTTATTCTTTCATGAACTGACGAGTACCATCATTCCTGTCCATGTGCAAGAATTAAGATTTACAGCATAGTTAAAATCCAACCTAACATGCATTACATGATTGATTGCAAAGAAAATAAAATTGCATCATCACATGCAGACCACAGTTTGGGCAGGCATAGAGTAATGTTCAATGTTAAACTGTCAACGAGAGGAGAGTCTCAGTCTGAGTTTGAGGCTAACCACAGGAAGCTATCGTAATAATGGCCTCTCTGTAATTCACATTATCCTTTTCAGAACATATACTGCTATCCAAGGTGACAATTGTGGAGTTACACTCTTTTTCTTCTTTTTTTTCAAAAACAGTGAAAACAAATTATAAACCTTTTTAAAAATATTTTCTAAGTGTAATCTGATTGACTGTCACGGGAATCACATGTTGGTTAAAGGGGAATAACTCTTCCATTAAACCAAACCAAATTTTGGGGGCAAAATATTAGTTTTTATAGGGGAAAACTAAAGTAATCTCTCTTGCAACAATGCTATGTAAACACACACCACTCAAATCAGTGTGATTCATTATTAAATAATTGGAACTAAACTACATTGGCTTATGCTGTAACATCAGACACAATAATAAATAAATAAAAACACTCAAAAACAAAGCATGATGATATGTATGTATTTATTTATACACAATTAATTTACTTCTAAACTACTTGAAATATCATGTATTATTAACCGTGATTTGTACATTTAAATCAATTTTATGTTTTTTTACCTTAGTCCAGTTGAGCTTGTACGATTCCAGTGTATGGTACTTGAATGAGAATCTTAACTGACAGTAATCTACAGACAACCTTTATTTGACAAGGCACTTTACTTCAGAACTTTATTTGCTTGAGTTTCAATCCAACCTCTGACTTAAACCTGGAAAATCAATGCATTAGAAACATGTGTTGTGCTTTGTATGAGGAAACTTTTAAAAGATAATTGGATTCATAAGCTTCAACATCCTGTCTATCTAAAAAGCATGACAAAATTCATGTAAGTTTCATAATTCTTTGCAGAAATGCATTTTAAGAGTCCTTGAGAATGGCCCATTTACATGAAATGTTTCACAGCATTTTTAGTTCGAGCTTAGTTTGACACAACTGCTTGTAAGCGGTGCATACTTTTATTAGTCGTATATATTATGTATACCAGCAGACATGGATTTAGTTGTGAATCTCAATGCAATGAATCCATCTGTTTGCAATATTCTCATTTGAGAACTCTCCTACTCACAATTTTTTGTGCACCTACCTGCTCCTTTTGTGTTCTTTTGATAAGATGAGTTTTTCTCCAGTTTCAGTCTGGATGGTCTAAAAATAGGATTTTGGCTGGCAGTCTGAACACAGCCTTAATCTCCATCCCCACTCCACATACTTATCAATTTTTTTTTTATACAATATTCTCCTACATATTGGCATGACATATTTTGGTATACTGCTGTTCCCATGGGAGTTAACCTGTTGTCAAAGATGTTATCCTAATTGTGCAGTGAGCCAGAAACACATCTTACACTTACCACAGCCTGAGAACTACCACCATTTAGAAACTGTCTGAAGCGGTACTCACAGTGATGGAGTTTATGGTAGTGAGTGAGCACAGGTGAGTTGCTTTATATGTAGTCTACATATCGAAAATACATTGTGAATAGTTAAGAATAGAAAAGATGACAATTATGATTAGCACCTCATCCGTGAAGCATGGTGGTGACAGTGCCATGGGCAGATATGTAACTGGTTCCCTTTTCTGACAGCAGTATGGATTCTGAAATGTTCCAGGCAATATAATTTGTTTGTACTGTATTCAGTCAAATGCTTCAGAAGTCATTGGACGGTGCTTCACAGTGCAGATGGGCAGTAACCGAAAGCATATTGCCAAAGCAACCAATGAGTTTTGGCCAGAGTCTTCCATTTTCCACTAAAAACTGTGTCTTTTGATCAGGCAAATAAAACTTGTTTTCATTTTTAATTACATCACTTTGTTTTGCAGAAATCAGGAAATAACTATTCAATCGTGTTTTTCTTTAATGCCTTATGAATCTGATATGAATATGGAGTTCCAAATTATTGTTTGTCAGAAAGGCTAGAGTTTGGTGGAGGACCCAAATGCAGGGAGCAAAAGCAGCCAGGCAAGGATGCAGTAAAAAAGGGGATTTAATAAAGAAAAAAGGCAAACAAGGTACTTGGCGAAAATAACAAAGTCAACAGTATCCAAGAACACAAGGAAATGATGAGGGACAGGACATGGGTGTGACAGCGACAATGATCCCACAAGGACTGACCAAAACCAGGGAACCAAATACACACACTAACGAGACAAGACACAAGTGGCTGAGGGCACGGATTGGTTGACATGATAAAACTTGACGAGACATTGACAAAGGGAGACACACTAGGAAAACATGACCAGTAAAACAAACCATGACAGTACCCCTCCCTCGAGGGACGGCTCCCAGATGTCCCTAAAACAAAAAAGTCCAAAAACAGGGCGGGCGGAGGCGGGAACCTGGCTCACCCATCAAGGCCAGTCCGGGGTAGTCCGGAGGGCCTCCTGGACGCCAGACGAGGGGAGCCTGGTGGCGCCCCGGACGCCACACTGGAGCAGAAGGCGACCACAACGTGCGCTGCCAGACGAGGAGAAGAGGACGTGCGCCTCCTGTCCACACTCATGGCCTTGAAGCCGCCATTAAAGAGGCGAAGAGACTTTGCACGAGAGCGAGGATGCCAGGGGGCTTGAGGCTGCCGTGGAGCCGGCACGGGGACTTGATGGGGTGCGGCGGCAGACGTGGTTCGGGGACTTGGAGGGGGGGGGGGGGGGGTGCTGCGGCAGACGTGGTGTGCGGCGGCAGACGTGGTTCGGGGACTTGAAACTGCAGCAGACGTGGTTCGGGGACTTGAAACTGCGGCAGACGTGGTTCGGTGACTTGAAACTGCGGCAGACGTGGTTCGGTGACTTGAAACTGCGGCAGACGTGGTTCGGTGACTTGAAACTGCGGCAGACGTGGTTCGGTGACTTGGAACTGCGGCAGACGTGGTTCGGTGACTTGAAACTGCGGCAGACGTGGTTCGAGAACTTGAAACTGCAACAGACGTGGTTCGAGGACTTGAGGCTGGCAACTCAGAGTGCCACCAGCCGGAGCCCGGCGACGCCAGACTTCATCCAACAACGCCGATAGTAGGGCTCCGGAGGCAAGTATTTGTTCCAGGGGTGACAGTGCTCCTGCTGGGTCCTTCTCAGGTGGGATCATTCTGTCAGAAAGGCTAGAGTTTGGTGGAGGACCCAAATGCAGGGAGCAAAAGCACCCAGGCAAGGATGCAATAAAAAAGGGGATTTAATTAAGAAAAAGGCAAACAAGGTACTTGGTGAAAATAACAAAGTCAACAATATCCAAAAACACAAGTCAAGGCAAAAACCAAACAGGAACACTGCGAAGCAAGGAAATGATGGCATGGCATGGCATGGCATGGCATGGCATGGCATGGCATGGCATGGCATGGCATGGCATGGCATGGCATGGCATGGCATGGCATGGGTGTGACAGCGACAATGATCCCACAAGGACTGACCAAAACCAGGGAACTAAATACACACACTAACGAGACGACATGACACACCTGGGCCAAGACACAAGTGGCTGAGGGCACGGATTGGTTTACACCGGGATGACAAGCACAGGAGGACATGATAAAACTTGACGAGACATTGACAAAGGGAGACACACTAAGAAAACATGACCAATAAAACAAACCAAAACACAGACCATGACATGTTGATGAAATCCAAAACATTGGTCCGATCGCTTTTATGTTTTCACAGGTTGTGACCTGTAACATCAAGACATACTTCTGTGCCTAATGCGTCACAAATAACTTTGTGTATTGTCCTGAAAAAAGTGTGAGGCTGACTTTGAGTTTAAAGTGGTGAAAATCTGGTCTACCATTTTGCTCTTTGAGTGCAAGGTGTTGATAATGATGTCATTCTTTTGTTTTTAGTGTTTATGCAATAGTAAAAAACAACAACAACAACTGTAAGACAACCAAGAGCAGCGTGAAAAGGCCTTAACTCAATTTAAAAACAAACAAAAAAGATATTGGTGCTCTCCAGTGTAACCACAAACACTAGTGATGCTGCCACCTGTTTTCTCAGAGACCAATAGACCACCATAACAAATTTCATGACGTGGCCTATTTCAGATATGATGTAAAACTTTTAATGGGTGTTTAGCGACCCAACGCACAGTGTAGCAACATCTTCATTGTGTTTATTTTTTATTTGATTTTGGTCTCTATGCTGCTGTTTGTTTTTTCTCATAACTGAACACTATGCTATTGTGCGTTTGTGGAACGAGCAGCTTCAAGGGGGTTACAAAGAAAAGAGTGGGGTAGGTGATGTTGTGGCATTGTGTGTGTGTGTGTGTGTGTGTGTGTGTGTGTGTGCGTGCGTGCGTGCGTGCGTGCGTGTGTGTGTGTGTGTGTGCGTGTGTGCGTTTGTGGAGTCCTGGGAAGAGGTTGACTTCAGAGGAGGGTGTGAGGTGTATTACAATTATGAGGTCAAAGGTTGTCTTATATTCCAGAGGCGCTGGTCCTTCCCAGCAGATCTTAACAACACGTCTGACGAAGAAGAATGTTCGCTTCTTGGCATGTATCCCCAACAACCAATTAGTATGAATTAAGTGTAATTACAGTGCTATTGTAATGGGCTTGTTGGGATTTACAGCAAAGAGCTCTAACTACTATGTAATGTGTGTTCTAATGAACATACAGTGCTTTCTCATTTTTAATTTTTAACAATTATATCATCTGTATTCTCCAGGTACTGTGATGTTAAAGTAAGTGGGCATACGATCAATTAAAATAAAATGGAACTTGAATGACCTGACTCAAAACATATATGTTTCTGATGTTGTATATGTCTGATAGTAGTCTTTATGGTTTGCTTTTAGAAAATAGTTTTCGCTAAGTAAAGAAAAAAAAACTGATGATTCATATATTGTAATACAGCTCAACATAAAGTAGGATTAGTGGGAGAGCTGCAAAATGGTCCCATGTGGGATGGATGGCAGACAAATGTGACACCAGAAGCCACTTACCACATTAAAGTGATATTTTATTTTGAAATAGCCTGGTCACAACCATCAAAAGCCCAAAACGGGTCACAATACAAGACAATTAAATTGTCGATACTGGACTCACCTGTTGTGTGTTATGTTGAAAACTCTGCCTAATTTCAGCCTAAATGCAGCATTGTTTTTTTTTTGTTGCTTTAATCCTTTTCCTCATTTAAAAGCAGCTCCCCAGTCTGGTTTTGGTCTTTTTACACAACAAATGTGTTCATTTCTATAATAAGAGTCAGTAGATGTATTAAATTTTGATAATAAAAAAAAAAAAAGAAAGATCTTCTTTTGCTGTGGCCCAGTATCAAATGTTCCACTTCTTAGTACTGGGCCACAGCCCAGTAGTTGGGGACCTCTACTGCAGGTCATTATTGGCCAATCCTACAAAACATAATTTCTTTGATCGGGGGTGGAAATAACATTTTGGTCCAGGTTTCATGCGGTGTGAAAAACGTAAACAGTTGAGTTGGGAGAGTAGTGAGAGAGGTGATTCGATTCTCACTGTGAATTTAAATGTAAGACAGATGAAGGAAAGTAATATGTGTCTAGGGAAGGGTGTTAGTCCACTTCCTTCAATACTTCCATTTACAGCATTTTGTACAGATGTCTTATTCAGTTTGGTTATCTCTAACCTGTCCTCCAGCACCGCCATCAGATCCATATTTTCACTGTCCCAACTTTCATCATTGCTTGTGAACCAACTACATGGACAGTATTTATGAAACCTCTGATGTACCAGAGGAAGAATGATTGAGCCCCAATGGTAATTTAATACTACTATTGCTGTAAAGATGTTTATATGATGTACAGTATAGATGGTACAATGTATAAGCCAAGTGAAAAACCGGGGTGTAGAATAAGTGCAGCATAAAGAGGCTAGTATGTATCAGTATGATTACATGCACTAAAGAAAAATTAAGAATTGCATTAAAATCACAATTACAACCACCTTCATGTGACCATTTTGGACTTGTGAAAAATGATTTAACATCCAGACTTTTCAATCAGAAGCCAAATTTCAAATGTTGTTTCACATTGATCAAGTATTAAAGCCGACTTTCTGTTCATTCTCCAATACCCGTGGCTGCAGGGCTCCAAAAACAATTAATTAAAAAAAAAAAGTAAGACTATGCAGGTCAGTTTAAAAAGTGGCAGAATATCTAATGTTCTATTTTCAACCGTCACATTACATTCACATTCGAATGAAAATATGTATGCTTGTATTGTGTATGACAAAAAAGAAAAGAAAAAAGTAAACAATATGCAGGTCTCCTCTATAGAGCCCTTATGTTTTGGGGCTGTCGCCGGGCAACACAGACTTTCAACTCACTTTACAGATTTTCTTTGGGGGGTAGGCCTAGGAACTGGCTAGGCCACTCCTGGGGCCTCATTTATCAAGCATGCGTACACACAAAAGTAAGCGTAAAGTCACGTGGGCGTACAACGTTTCCACGCAAAGTATGGGACTTGTGCGTGAGGACGTGCGTATATTTGTGCACAGCTCTGACCATGTGTACACACAAAACTTTATGGTAGAACAGTAAAACTACAGATAGAACGGTGATACAGCCACCAACAAGCTAAAATGAAGCAAGGCAAACATAGTTGGAGCCATCGAATAACTGCAGCCACATTTTAATGAAAGCACTATGACCACTGGTGTAGGCAGAAGGGGGACTGGAGGCGGGGCACTGCTCCGAAATGTGATTGAACACCTACCCCCACCCCCCTGAAATGTGATTGAACCCCCCAAGTGCCCAATAATTATCATAGCATGGCACCAAACGCAGTGAGGCCGCACGTCTTCCTAATGCAGCCTGCCAGCCTTTTTAAAGATGACTTCTAACTGTTATGCCCCTCCTGCACAGTAGTTGGTGCTATGTACCACAAAATGTTGTAATCCACCTCACTAAAAGAAGGAGAATCTCCCAGGGAGAGGATTCATTTGACATATTGTGGGCATTCTAAACCAAATGTCATGTTGGTTTTCCCGTGAGACATGAGTCACAGTTTAAAATCACTTATGTTCAGATGGATTGTTTTGGGCGGACATCGATAAGATTCTATTGTTTTGTACAAGCTAAAAATACATGCATTGTTGTTATACAGTATAGACCCTTCTAATGTGATGTCACGCAAGCCACAACGCAAGTGAATGAGAAATCAAGTAGTGTGACGTAGAAAATAGATCAAACAGTTGATAAATCAGCGACCAATGCTATGGTGAACTTGTGCGCGGTTTACGTATGCTCAAATTGCTCAAAGGGGGATTAGATCATTTTTTTCGGCTGCTGGCAGTGATTCTAAAGCAGGCAGAAGACAGTGAGGAGTTGAGTGAAAGACGAGCACAATGGCTAGATAAGCTACGACGCAACTGCTTTGCACCCACAAAAGGTACGAGGATATGCTCAGATTATTTTACATCAGGTAGTTTTTCCATATACAGTACAGTCATAACATTAACCTCTGTATGTTAATTCCAGGCAGATGGATGAATGTGCCATATATTAGTGACACAATCATTCATACATTTATGTATTTATTGCATAAGTATTCAAGTAATTTTTAGCAAAAATAAACAATTTTAACACGATTATCACAATACAACAAACATGCAGTCTCTTTGTTAGCAGCTAGCTAAGACTTCGATATACATACAGCAAGGCAATTATATCCTGACACGATTTAATGAATGGCAATTTACACCATGAAAGTAATGAACCACGTACTGTTTCAACCAAAAACAACATAGTTTGGCTTCCACTTCCACCTTGCCCTCCAACCAACTCCATTTTTTGTTGCTAGCGGCTCCAAATGGCCGGTTCCAATGAGTCACAGTAATGTAGTGTCCTACTAGGGACGTTTTTTTGTGACACTTAAAATATCCCACTTAAAATGGGATATTTCCCACCTTTTAACGAAAACGCTCGCCGAAAATCAAGCTCTCTCCATATATTCCTTATGGGGGGGGGGGGGGGTTGTCCTTCAGGAGGTGGAGCGGTAGCTAAGCAGTGACGTCACTGAGAAGGGTCTATAGCAGCACTCTTCAATGGTAGAAAATTCCAACAGATGCTAAATCCAGGCTTGGGGAGTAATGGATGGAATACATGTTCTGGCGGTACATATTCAGAATACAATTACATTTTATTAAACTGAAAAAAAGAAAAAAAACATGTCATCAGATTACAGGTACATTTATTAAAAATGTGGATTATTTTGTATGGCACAGTCAAGTCCTCGCCGCCAAGCAAGATTTCGTAGAGTTAAGTGGATAACTGGTCACAAATTAACAAGAGTTGGGCACTTCTGTTCATCAATTCACGTCGATGACAATGCTCACCTTTTGCTCAGTGCTTCCGCGCATTCGGCGAATACTTTATGATGCAAAGCTTCACAAATATACACGATATGAAAGAGACTCTATGTATTCACCCTTATCGACAGATGTAAACATGCTTCAGTCGGTGGCCAGTCCGTGTATTTTTCCGAGGCCTCGCGTCATTGTGCACTCGACAGAAGTGCCCAACTTTGAAAATAACTCAATGGGCCACTGTTGGTGGTCCCACATATAGGTTTTTGTTGGCCAGCAATTAACACAGTCAGGTCAGGAGCGCGCAAACGCATATCTACTGTTAAAACCGGGAGATCTCCAGCGCTCTTCTACCTTTAAAGCCGGGAGAGCGGTTAAGTCATTTTGTTTTGACCAATTCATGGCCTCTTAGCCGATGAAATGCATCAAAATACGCATGAGAGGGTGACGTAGGACTCGCAGCATGTTCTAGAATTTTATTTGACGCGATTGATGACGTGCGAGAGGACTTCAAATCAGTGTAACCAGCCGACAGTGGCATATTGTTAAGAAATATGTTTGTAGACAATGATGATGTTGAAAATTTCAACGGCTTTGTAACAGAATGGACGACGAATAATCACCACTCGATTCCCCGAGGGTAATATAACTGCGCTCCAGTGTTGAAGGTAAATATACCCGCAGATGCGACACAATTGTTTGTGGATTTATTTATTTTTAAATAATGAGGGTTTATAATAATAAACTTAGGTTTGTGTGAATGCTACAGGTGTAAGCTCTGAAATGTTTTTGCAATTATGTTTTTAACTGCTTCAGGAACTAAGATATTAATTGTTTTTAATATTGTTCAATTTCCAGGAAAACTTCAGGTTTTCGGGGGTTTTAGAGGCATGTTTTGCCAAGCGCTTTAGGCCTTAATGGGTTAAACGAGGTGGGTTAGTGGCTGGATATGTGTTTGTCTTTCTAGTGCGTTCTGTTTCCAAAGTGACTCAAAGAGAATGGATGGTGTCTGTTTTATATCATATATAGGATTCATTCATTGATTTTAAATAATAATGGATGGATATACAAAGAAACTTGATTTTGCATTGTAGGTGCTCAGGCTTCCTCTGGCAAGCCAAAATCATGCACATTAAACATCCATAAGACAAAAAAGACCAGACAAAAATGTAAAATATATATCGTATTGATTATTTTTGGTTTGGTCATTAGAAACTTGAATCATATTTGCAATAGGAGTAACTACTAATGGTATTGAAGTTACATTACGGAATACATTTTCAAAGTAACCCGGTCTGATTCCATCTACAGTAGTCTATGTTACCGTTAACGTTTTTAGTCTAGAAGTGGGCGATTTAATAACATTATTTATCAATAACATTACGTTTAATAACAACTATGTGCTTGTAACTAAAGTAGTAGTAGAAGGAGGAACAATATTATTTTTATCATTGGGTCTATGAAAGGCAATAAATTAATTAAAGGCAATAGCACAGAATATAAGTGTATTGTCTGTTACCGTCAATAGGATGACACTATACCAGAGGGAGTAGGAAAACTGTGTCCACCGCCCTTGTTTTCCCAAGAGTTCCCCCTATGTACCCCATTCTGTGAGACCCCTGAATGTGAGGCTGTCCAGGTTCAAATAAACACACACTTTCATGCTCAGATAAACACAAGAGTTTTCTGTACGAGTTTGATAATACATGCAGACATTTGGCCCTCATGAGGACACGGTAAAAAGCACACACACCCTGCGTCAGGCCAGTGGAGATGATGTCACTTTAAGATATACAAACATTGCACTCACTACATCTGCTCACTAGTCCGATCTATAAAACATGATATGGGATTAAACACACTCATCTAAGGCTGTGTTAAATGTAGACTGTCAAAAGGTGTGTTTGCATTGGGCTTTAAGTAATGGATTGTAATTACAGAAATATTGACTTGCAGAACACTTTTTCTACTCCATAAGTAATATTTTTAGTGTTACACTGAAGAGCACAAGACACCAACAAAATTATAGTTAGAAAAAAATACATTAAGTGGGAGAGTGTTTGATTCATATGCACTCAGGGTCTTATATGAAATGGTAATAGGTTTTAATATGGTACGGCCAGTGGGCTCATGGAAACTTTGATCTTTTACTACACAGCTTTTCTCTTTAATGGCTGATTCACTGGATGGCAACACACGACGAAAATGCTTTTGGCTTTTTAGCAGCACTTGACAAATGGCTTGACTTCACAGGGAATATCGCTAGACAAATTTCCCTGAATGGCTGCAAACGTTGAATATGACTAAGCAGCAAGATTGTTACATTAAATCTATAAAAATATTTGATTCTATCCATTAGGAAGGCATTTACAAATGTACATGCCACGTTGCTGTATTCAAAGTAAAACATGTGGGTTGGTGTGTGTGTGTGTGTGTGGGGGGGGGGGGGGGGGGATTCATCCATCATAACAGATGCATCTGCTATCAAGGGTACAGGATATAAGAAAAAATTATAATTGCATTTAGCTGAGACATTAACTGTGACCGAACTGAACTCAGTAATAATTATTTTAAAAAGATCATTGTGGGAATTAATGTTGTTTCTAACCTTTATTGTGGGAATGCTAAAAAGGATAATTGCCATGAATATATTTGCAATTTACAGTTGGGTGAGAGATTTGAACCCATGACCTCCTGTTTACTGGACAACGCACTTTGCCAAATGTGCCACTGAGCAGTATCAGAGAGCCAGTAATCATGAGAAGTTGTATGTATGGATGTGGCCGTTAAAAGTGGTACTTAGAAAAAGTTCAATGTCAGTCCCATTGAAAATAAATAGGGAAAAGTTGATATTTAACATGAAAATGTGCCAATACAGTAAGTAATGTGGAATCAGACGATATATTTCAAGGAATGCATGAATTTTTGAAGCAAGTTGAAATTTGAACAATGTAAAACGGATGTAATATGTAGGAGTTTTGCGCATCAAAACTTTCAATGTCCATCCCATTTAAAATGAATGGTTAAAAAAGTTGATTCCAAACGTTAAATAATGCGAAAACTGTAAGTAATGTGGAATCACATGACATTTTCCAAGATTGCGTGAATTTTTGAAGCAAGTTGAAATTTGAACGGTGCAAATCGTAAGTAATATGTGGGAGTTATCGCATGGCAAAAAAGTGTGGAGGATAAAATGCTATAAATACATAACAATCCCAAAAACATATGTGGGATTTTCTATGGCAGCAATGGCCAGTGGTCAGTCCAAAGGATCTTTGAGCGTTAAACAGCAGGTGAGGGTTCAAATCCCACCTTCACCAGATTACAGTTCAACTTTTCTTTTTATTAATTTATCTTTCAACTACATTTAAAACTTTGCAATTTTCACATAATTTATCTTTCAATTTACTTCATAAGCATTCAGCTATCATCATTCAGATTTCATCATTCCCACACAATTGCTGCAATTATTAGTGTTCTGATTTTAACTTAACATGGGAGAAAAGTGTTTCATCTAACTGTATCATTTGTTGTCAATATGTTTGTTTGTTTTAATACTTTTTCTGAGAAACTGGCGATGTATTGCTCAGCTCAATTTGGTGCCTAAGCCTAGTAGCCTGACAAGCCAGACCCACTTATTTGAAAGACAGAAAGTGGGTCTGGAAAGACTTCCATTGACCACTGTTCAGCCCTGTTCAAAACGAATCATACAATGAAAATGTTTTATTTGCTGTGACGTATTCTTCGTGAAGCAACGTGTCTCAGTTCTCCGACGCATTTTGAAACACACTCGGAGAACTGAGAAACCCTACACACTCGCACCCATTAACGGGAATGCGCAATAGAGGGACACAGCCTATTATGTCGCAACAGTAACCGGAAACAGCATAGGTGTGTGACGTACGGAAGTCGGAAGTCCCGCCTCCTCCGTCGCATATACCCCATTTGAGAATTGTAGAGGAAAAGAATGATTACGATACACTTGAAGACATTAAAATTAAGGTTAATAGATTTCGAGTCTGAAGACTCAAATTTTTTAAACCGACTCATAGAGTAAATAGATTCACTTTTTTTCCATTTTCAAATGCATAAACGACAATGTCATTAAGTGTTTACGTCAAGACAGAGCATGCGCAAACCAGATGCAGCAATCAATTACTTTTCTGGAAGGCTACTCACTACAAGAGTTGATCTTAGAAATATGGTATCCAACATCCCTATTAATATACAGTTTGAGTACTTTGGATATGTCTATATATTTGAACTGAACGTGATGGGTTTAAAAACACACACACACACACACACACACATCAAAATTGGGTCCCGTAAGCCATGAACTTGAAAAATTGTTGACAGGTCTTGTATTTGTCCTTAGCAAACTCCAAAGTCAGCCATGTTGACAACCAGCAGTCGTTTAAACCGCATATTGCTTTTTCGATAAGTATGTTTTCTATCCAGTCTCACTTTTGATTTTTCTTCCAAGAAGAAAATTTGATAGATTTAATGTGTCAAGGTTGGTTACAAAATTCATTTTAGAAGGCCCCAAAGTTATAAACAGGGTAGTGAACAATACATTGAAGAGGAATGTTGACGTACTTTTGGTATCAGAACTGAGCTAAGGGTTGAATATAAAATCACGTCTTTGAATGTGTGTTCATTTCCTGCACATCAAAGGGTGTTTTTTGGGGCTCCTGAGGTTCTCACAGACACCACACTGGTGTTTCCCTTCAGTTGACTCACAGTAAGAACACTTGAGGCAAAACACAAACCCTACAAGGAAACCCACATCCTAAAATTTTAAACTCTCTCAGCCTCCAAACAGATGTGCATCAGCTTCTAGCAATCCACATCTGCCTATGTGAAATGTCAGGTGTGGCGCATGCTGTTGCTATAACAAATGATAAACTTTTAAAGAAAACCGCTTCAAGTTATTTACTTTGTCACCTGGCTTTAAAAAGTAATATATGCACATTACAAAGGCATTATGGAAAGAAAAAAGCAGTGTTTTAAAAGAGACATATGTTAGGTAATTTCTCCATAATTTAACACAGTTGTGTCAATGGGGATGTGTGGATGTATCAATGACATACTGAGGACCAAATACACCAAGCATCTAAAACTGCAGTACATACACTTTTTGTTCTCTTTTTAGAGCCCTTGATGGTAGACAGACTTTTACCATGCTTGATTCCATTCATTTGAAGGAATCATTCATTACCAGTAAAGGGGTAACGAGTAGTATTAGCCTAGATCTTGAGACAGACAACATGGACTCCTGTCACAACATCATGATGTCTGCTGCTCAGTCAGACAAAGGTCATGTAAATTATATCCCACTCAGCATCCATTGCAGCCTAGTCATCCTGGAAGGGGGATTTACGCATTTGGGGCACCTTCTCAAGGTTTCTTATTTTTCCCCTGATGGGTTTTTGTTTGAGTTTTTCCTTTCCGTCTTGTCGTTAACATTTGTCAACTGTAGATGTGTGAAGCTCTTTTTTTGTGTTTTAGGGCTATATAAATAAATTTGACTTGATTTGACTTGACATATGTGAAGCACACACTAACAGGACTTGGCCACTGACCTCCTTCACCTCCTGGATTAACAGTAACAGTAACAGTAACAGGCAATGTTTTGTGTCTGTATAGACAACTCCATGGTTGACTGCTCGGCACACTGGCTGGCCACCTCTGACTTTTGCCGCGTTTCCACTGCAGGACGTTCGGGTATGGGGAGGAGGGTAGAGACTTTCACAGGAACCGTCCTCTCAGCCGGCCCGCTTGTGGCTGTGTCTCCACTGCGGAGTACGACCCATTTTGCAACATCGACACGTAAACGCCGTGCGACGGTTTCTCCCGTGACGTCACCTGAGCACCGCGTGACGGAAATCACGAGGAAAGAGAAAAACTTTAGGTGGTTGCTGTTTTTCTCTGCTTTTTATTTTATGTACTTGGCATGGATGGATGGTTTGAGTGAGAGGAGACGGCGTTTAGATGAAGAATTTGAAAAGGCTGACTCGCAAGTCACGAGTTTCGATCGAAACGTAATCGCCTTGCAACGGTTTCTGTGACGTCACCTAAGCACGGCGCCGCAAAAATTGGAACAACGAAGAAAGAGACAAACTTGTGGCGGTTGCCGTTTTTTTCTGCTTATTTTTATGTACTTGGCGTGAATGGATGGTTTGAGTGAGCGTCTAGATGAAGAATTGAAAAATCCTTTTTTGCCTTGTCAGGAACAACAGCATGACATGGTTCCTGACAAGGCAAAAAAGGACAGCGTGACGTGGAGACAGACTTACAACAACAGCAACAGCAAAAATGAACCGACACAGACAGGGGGGAGACAACCAACTAAATACACCAACACTAATGACATGACAAGACACACCTGGCTGAGGGCACTGATTGGATGACACATGAGGGTAATGGGGAAAGGTGGACACAATCAGGGTTGACACAGACACCACATGAGGAAGGGCAAGTGACCAGAAACGAGAGGAGTCAGACTTTTCACAATAAAACAGGAAATGACAAGACAAGGGGAAAACATGACAGGGAGTAAACAAGACTGAAAATAAACATGACAAATGTGTTTTCGCACAAAGCGCTGAGAAGGAACTTTTTTAGACTAAATAGTATGTCCCAGCTTAAGGTCAAATTATACTGAGTGCAACACTACTCTACCTCTATAAAACATTTCAACATGGTTAATAAAGAATTAAAGTGTTAATAATGTATAACAATGGTTAATATATGAAATGAAGAATTAAAAATGTTATAATATCTATCACTCACTCGATTTTTATAAACACACAGCTGACACCGCGCCAAAAGGTTTGAATCAGTTACGTAATTTCCGGTATCTCATTAGCGCGCATAAAGCCGCATACGTCATCAGCACGTGATCACGGAGGTTTCATCGGGGCTTTAGATACATTGTTTCGAGCAGTCTGTCTCACTCAGCTGACACATGCTCCGGAGTCTCAGTGTCAAACGTCCCATCTCTAATGTTTTTATCTTATTTCTAGAGGTGTCAGTCGATTAAAATGTTCCCAATTTATATCTAAATTTATAATAAAGTGTACAATATTTTTTCTCTAATTAAATACTCTTGTTAACATAAAAGTGGGAAGAAATGTTAACCTAATAGAAATATGGTTGCATTTTTTTAGTAATTGAATCAGTAATTTCATAACAATTCATTTAAAAAAATTACAATTAAAAATAGGTACTGTACTGTACTGTAAAAAAAAAAAAAAAAAAAACCAGCGTGACATTGATTTTCACTACACTACATGGCATAATTGCGTTTGTAAGACAATGGCGACAGCTCAGTGCATTTTTGTTTTTCATATTAAGAGCTGACAAATTTTTATCATGGAGTAACTTGTGAAATTCTGCACATTTTAAAAACTGTAAAATACAACTTGACGCCACTCCCCACAAATATATGCATTATTATTTAATTTATTATGGCTAAATTGTGTTATAGTGACGCCTTTGAACGACGTTGAATGCTTTTATTTTGTTAAGTACTGGGATGCGCTTAATTGTAAAGTGATACCGCTTTACTACAAGACAGAGCCGCTGGCATGTCTATGTGTTACACTTAAGAGCTATTTTCTGGAGTTGCTGAATAAAATACGCCTCCCATCTAAAAGATCAAGTGGCTTGGGGTCACTCCAACTGACAAGACTGCGTCCATTCGGCTCTTGGCTCTCACAGGGTTTGAGAGTGCCACGGACACCTCGTTGCTAACGGCTAACTGAGTGCGTTCTTCCAAAGCAGAGAACTGGTGTTCTGTCAGATCAGCATACCTCGTCAGATCAGCATACCCCTATACATAGTATTCACATGACTTCACCGACCCCCACCTACGCCTTTGATGGGGCAACAGCCAGCGAGACGCAAGCAAATGCTGAGGAGCGCTAGTGTTGCTTACTACAAGTTACTTTGATTCATTCATTTTGTTCATTCATTCCGGATTTTTACAAACCGCTTCACAATGGTGCACACGTGCCGTTCACGGGTGCAAAATTGGGCGAACAAAGATGTGAAATGAAACTTCTAGACAGTATTCACATGGCGTAATTTGCCCCACATTGTGTGCTGGTGTACACCAGTCCATGGAATGTCAAATGGGAACGACAAAGTGTCCGGAATTACAAAGATACATCAAAACGATTTCCAACCGACAAAGTCTACCAAAGTGTGTTCTGAACATTTTGATTAAGGTAAGTGTCATTGCAAGATGGTAAAAATGCTTTTACTATAATGCGATCGTAATATGTGAGCCGCTAGCCGTGGCTATTTCTGGCTAAAAATAGATTTGTGGTCAAGCTCTTCGATTTTGAGATATCTCCAAATACCCTCCTTAAGGTCTCTGATTTTCCTTTTCCAGCAGCCCAAAAGTTGAAATTGTTGTTTAAGTGTACGAAAATAAGTGATTAATCAACAATGTTGTTGTTGTTGTTGTTTTTGTTGTAACATGCTAGTGCTAGTAGCTAGCACCTTCGGGGAACTAGTTATTTTGGTTTAAAAATAACCCGAGATTCTTCACCTCAAGTTCACAAATGATAAATGCACATAGCAACCAAAAAAAGCCGAAAGACAGAAGCCGCTTTGAAAACAAAGCCATCCTACCTTGGAGCATTGCCATGTCGTCCGGTCCGGGCAGTATCCAATCGATTTCACTAACCAAACTTTTCAATGTGTACCGCTGCAAAGAATGTTGAGCTAAATCTTCTACATACATCTTCCTTACACAAGTGATGTTAGAGGAAGCTGTGGGTGACATTCATCAATAACAAAAGAACATTCGGTGCAAGCACAATAGAAGCAAATGAATACCATGTATAGTAAACTCTATCTATTGCCTCACCCTAAACTTAACCAAACACCCAACCTGTTCTTACTGCGCATGACCTGTTTCCTACAGCGCATGCACAGATGACTACTTCGACGGGTATGCTGTTTTGTCGAGACACCGGCGGTAGTGTTACACAGTTCAAATGGCTTCTCCACGCTAACATTCTGCCCCTTAAACATTGTGCGGTTTAGCTCCAGTGTAGTATAGTGCATTTCTATTGGGTAATTTTGACGTGGACGTTTTTGCTGTGTCATGACTAGAATTCCCTTCAGTAGAGGCTTTCCAAAAAAAGGGGCGGTCGTTAATCGAGCTTTTAAAAAAATAGTGCTGTTAGAGGCCCTTTAAGTTAACAAGATATTAACACGATAATTTTGACACCTTTACTTTTTTCATAAGCATTCCATATACTGTAGTTCAAAAGTTCATCGTATAATTTCATGCAGGGAGATGGCGGGATACAGTCACGTAGGTTGTGTTACGTGGAGTTATGTCAAATATTTATGAATGAAGAAAGCTATCTAGTTTTATACTCGAGTAAATTGTGTTTTACATCACGGTCTGTGTTTTCAAAGGGATCGCCATTGTAGAGTGACGTCACATTGTAGTCTTCGCAAGTGGGATTTACGAGTTCAAGGGGGCGTTTCCGTACACACTTTCTGTTTTGAACTTGGAAAAGTCAAGACTTCCGACCATCCTCGAATGCAGCATAAGCTCCCGGCTTTCTTTCAGTCCTTGTCGATTAATTGTTTAATCTTGCTTAGGTCACGCCCTTGCCATGTCCTGTCACTTGTGTTTCCTACTTTGAATCTTGTTTTGTACTTTGTTTGAGTCTATGTTTTTGGATCCCAAGTACCTTGTTAGATTAAATTACCTTTTGTCTTGGAGCATACCTGCCTCCCCTTCCTGTGTTTGGGTCTTCAACACCTTGAAAACTATTAGGAACATTGTTTTCTTCTCCCTACCCCCTTTCAGGCAAAATCATTTTTTTTTTCCGTTTCCCTCTCTTTTTTTTCTGTTCATATTATGAAACTACAATATGAATTGTTGCTCTTGTGTTCAGCATTAAGTCATTGCCTGAAATAAATGAAAATGAAATGAAACCTTGACACCATGCAATTGAATAGCCTATGTTTAATGCACAATTCCCAAACATCAATAATATTGAATTGAGCACGTTTTTAGTTTTGTCAGTTCATTTAATAACTACCAATGGAAAACTATTCCCCTTGTGTTCTTTCTGTAAGTCTTTTTCTCAAGGTCAAATGTTTGCCCTGATGATGTCATTAGCCACGGTGGAGATATAGTAAGGATGAATCATGAGAGGCTCATTAAAGATGTGGATATAATATCAGACAGGCTGCAAGAATCTGAAGAGAGATGTCCTGGCTCGGTCAAACAGCTGGGTCAAATCAGAGTATGAGTATATGATGCTGCCCCACCTTAGGTCACATGCGTCAAACTTCTGCAAACCAAAACCAGCCTGAGATGTAACATGACTGAATTGAATGGTTCTGTGGTTACCAATTAGAACTACTTATATATTCTGAGGAAAAATAAGTATTTTGGCTTTTGTATGAACTGCTACACACTGACAGTTAGGATTTAATCCAATTATCCAACCATCACTCTATTAAGAGCATATCCTCCCATGTGCTTAAAAGGGTACTCAAAGCCAAATCTTTTCTTTTTTTTGCTGATTAACTGTATAAATTGGTGTCTATTAATGCTGTCTACACAACCATGTCATTATTTTAACATTTGAGTGCATGTTTGTTGAAAGCTTGAATTTGGGGTATGTGTGGTGGCGCCATCTTCGGGTTAAACGTTGGGATGAACACAATTTGGCTGTTTGTCCTCTCATTGGATGAGCAGAGACTACTGACGTCACTTCTTGAGTCGGATGTATTCGCTCTGCCAACATGGTGTACACAAGCCCAACAGTCCTGGCGCTCCGGGTGGCAGAGTGGTTACCGTCACTTGCCTTTGGTGCAGATTGGCGTGAGTTCGCTTCCCCGCCTGGGAGATCAAATATGTGTGAGAGAGCACAAAAAAAAAAAGAAGCCCAACGGTCCTGCAGGCAACACCCCATTTGAGCGCCATTTTCAAATATTAGTGAGAATCTAGTCGGGGGTTGAGTTGCACTTTAAGTCAGAAAAGGGCGTTCCCTGTCAAATCTTGCTGGTGCGCGTATTCTCCCAGAGTCTTAAGCATTTTTTCTCTCCCGCACTCAGGAGGCTGTACTAGCACCTCTTGAAAGTGTGTTTTGATTCAATTAACTGTTTCCGTGCTCCACTGATGTCAGTCGCCGCTGACTAGTGCTGACAGCTTGGAGTTTGTCTGAAAGCGCCACACACAACAACTGCAGTCAGTGTAATTTTGGTGATGATGAGTTAGATTTTGAATATTTACGAAAGTAGTCACGGTAGATACATTGGCGCGGTTATCTCCTTCCTTAAATCCACTGTGGTTCGTAGCACTTTGTTGTTTTGCTGCCACTGACACTGTTATCTTTCTTTAGGCCCATGGCGAAAAAAATTGTCATGGAAAAATCAAAATGCACATTTTTTGGGTCAAAGTCCGATTTGTACGAGTTCCGAGACCTTCTAACTCCGAGGTTCCAATGTATTTACATTCCACAATTTGAACCAAAGATCAACCAACAGTAGTCAATGTTTATTCTTACACCTGACATACCTCAGCTCACTTTGATAGCAAAACATTGAAATAGATGGTTTCCAATTGGTTTGACTCCACAGACTAGGGGTCAACTGTGCATGTGTGAGAGATTAGGGAAAGGCCAAAAAGAAAAGATTCACAACAATGGCTGCCATTTATTTTATGTCATCTTCATATCTAAACATCTGAATAAAGTAAAATATTTAAATAAAAAAAGTATGCAGACGCACATTCAAGAAAAGTGAAGTGTCCATGCGTGGTCATGAACTTAAGGTGGACCACACCTAAATGACATACCAGCACCTTTTAACTTAGTCTCTGCTTGACCTGTCTGCATGAGCCATCCAAAAGTCATGTGTGTGTTTGTGTGTGATACGGTTATAACGAATCATCAGGGTCTACAGAAGCTTAATAAGTAACAATCAAAAATAAATCTGGACCAGGATTTCTCAGGCCCCTCGTTAGAAACTAATAAAGCCTTTCACACTGGACAGTAAACACACACTAATTTCTGGCTTGTAGGAACGTGTACAATCAGCGTTCATTACAACTCACATGGAGACTCTGAATCTTATTGGCGCAACTCTGCCACCCCTGGAGGGATATGATGTAACCACCACTGACTGGTGTTTGTGCAACTTACTTTTTTTTTTCTTTCAGGATTTGACTGCCAGTCCAGTATGTGTGTGTAATTACATACAGTAGGTCTCAGAGGTACAAGGTTAAAGTGGCTTTGAAGTCCCTGTCTAACCTAATAGATACCACAATGTGGTTTCCATCAATACGGAGAGTGACTCTGCAGGAGGTCCAGAGCCAAGCAGTGGAAACAGTGGTAACTGCTATAATAACAACAGTACATTGTCAGTCAAAGGCTTTGCCTCTGTAAAGTCACAAGGCACATACACCAACATTATATGAATACCGCAAGCCAGACGATAGGCAAAGTAAAAGTAAGAGGGCTGAATGAAACACAAAAATAAGTCTTCTGAGAGGATGTAGAAAACATACCGATGGCTGGAAATAATTTCACATAGTATGCTTCTTTTTTCCTATGGGAAAGCCCAAAGTAGAAAGGCGGTCAACACTAAAATCTTAGCCTTAATCAGTCTTGATCTGCCTGCATTGAGAGGTTTTAGTTCCATATGAGCATTATTGCAGAAATGAGGTGCCAGTTGAGGCCCAACAGAGTAGTTTGTGTTTGGTGAACTTGTCAGTCTTTGCAGATTGATTTCAGTTTTTGTGCAGTGAATTATGATGTTTTTGTTTAAACCTAACTAATACTAAAATGTTCTACCTTTGTGACACAATGGGGTTTAAATTAAGCTAATTTTATTGTATTAACTGTTGGATGTGGATCCAGGCTCAAATAAGTAAACTTATGACCAAACCACATGTAAAGTATGTAACAAATCTAATTTCCACATTTGAACAAATAAATACATAATAATAATAATAATAATAATAATATTGATGATGATACATTTGAGTAATAGTTTTCACTTCAAGATCATTTGAACATACTGAAACTTAATTTTCGCCTCAAATTTCTACATTTAATTTTACGTGAGTCTATGACCTTGTTGGATTTGTTTCCCCCCTACTACTCTTTAGCTGTAAATGTAAAAGTAATTGTAGTTATCCAACTACCTTCAATTTGTTTCACTCTTCTCCACCATCTGTATTAGAACTAACTAGGGGCCTGACTTTACTCTTAAAAGACACTTGCGGTTGTGTGCACATATCCCTGAGAATTTGAGTGTGTTATTTTATAATCTACAGAGACCCCAAATGAGGTTAAGGACTCTGATTGTCTGAGAAAAGCATTGTAAGGTAGTCTTGAATCTATCAAGCGAATAATTGTAAAAGATGGGTTAAGGGCATAAGTTGATTGAGTGAGTGATGTGAGCACACATCATGTGGCTGAATACTTCAGCGATACAGAAAACCTAAACAGCGATACACTTCTCGAAAGGAAAACCATTACCATAGTAACTCTGAAAACTCTGACATTGGTGGTACAGGGTTTGAACAGCCCGTATCAGGGGGTTCGGTAGCCCGTACTCCCGAAGCACCCACCAAGATCTCCTCGAGGGACACGGTCGAACACCTTCTACAAGTCCACAAAACGCATGTAGACTGGGTGGGCAATCTCCCACGCACCCTTGAGGACCCTGCCAAGGGTGTAAAGATGGTCCACTGTTCCACGGCCAAAAACCACACTGCTCCTACTGAATCCGAGATTCGACTTCCCGATGGACCCGCCTCTCCGGGAAGCTGAGAAATGTGATCCCTCTGTAGACACACATCATTCATGTCAGTCCCCCTTCTTTAAATGACGGACCACTATTTTGGTCTGCTAATCCAGAGTCACTGTCGCTGATGTCCATGCAATGTTGTAGAGGGGTGTCAGCCAGCACAGCCCCACATCATCCAGAACCTTTAGCAACTCCAGGAAGATCTCATCCATCCCCAGGACTTTGCCACTGAGGAGCTTTTTAACCACCACGGTGACTTCAACCCCAAGCCAAACCCCCACCTACCTCATTGTCCCCAGATTCTGCTTCCTCAAAGGAATTTCCTTGAAACCGTCTGGTAGTCATTTTCCATGGCCTCGCCAAAATCCTCAGATGCCCAGGTTTTTGCCTTTGTTCTGTGTTCCACTTGGCCAGCCAGAACTGCCAGCTGCTCTGGAGTTCCACAGGTCAAAAAGGCATCCCTTACCTCCAATGTCCACTAACGGGTTCAGGGATTGCTACCACGACCTTACAGCTACAGCTCAGAACAACCGCTTCAGGAATGGAGGCACAGAACATGGTCTACTTGGAGCCTCACAAAACATTTGGGTCTGCCAGGCTGGACCAGCATCTTCCCCACCATCGGGGCCAACACACCACCAGGTGGTGAACCCCAACATACAGGTGCCATGCTGGGGGTATAAGTATGCCCACACCTGCTCTGCACCTCCCACCGTGGACAACTCCACAAGAGTGGAAGGCAGTCCAACCCCTCTTGAGAGGACTGGTGCTACAGCCCAAGCTGTGTGTGGAGGCTACGTCTAATTGGAACTTTTCTGCCTCGCACATCTGCTCGGGTTGCTTCCCTTCCAGAGAGGTAACATTCCATGCCCCTAGAGCTAGCTTCTGTATAGCAGGGGATTGGATTGCCAAGGTACCCGCCTTTTGGCCGCTGCCCATTTCACAAAGAACCCAATCCCTTTCGCCCCTCTCACAGGTAGTGAGCCCATCGGAAGGGTGACCCACGTTGCTTTTTGGGTCCCCCATGGATAAAGGCCCGCGCACCAGGTACAGGTTTTCTTGGAAGGATTGATGGATTTTTTTATGCCTTTTTTTCCAGACATTTAATACCAGTATGAGTTTTCAACTCTTGAGCAGTCACCAATATTTAAAAAAAAAAATTCCCCAAAACAATTACAGATCATTTTAAAGAAAAAAATATTTATTGTGGTTTTCTAAAAAAACTGGTCATAAAACAGCCACAATAGGTATCGGCTGCTGTCGTGAGTACAGATACCTCAAAATATGGTACTTGCCCATCACTAGATGAGTTGGATGAGAGAGCCAAGAGAGAACAATTACACAGAGTATAATAAGGTTCCCTGTCATCTTAGGACAGACATTGATTCAAACGTTAACACAAAAGCTGTTAAATTGCCCCTCAGTATTCTGACATTCTTAACATACTGGGGGCATAGCAAATAAGATTTTGCAAGACAACCCCAAGTGCTCTACAACAACAACACCATGTGTCAACAAGCCAAATGTATGGCCTTGTAAAAGCCTCATGTGATGTGAGGAGCCTCCAAACAAAGGAGGGCTCAATTCATCTATGTTTAGATTACCTACAGCGGGCTTTTGTTAAATGAAGTTCGCAGAAAATGGGTTTTTTTTTCCCCCGTGAAAGATCATTTTAGGTTAGTATGCAGTGAAAGATTGCACAGTTTATTGAAGTTCCCATAACGTCTCAGACACATGTACAGTTTTTTTTAACTGTGCTGATTTTAAGACAGGCAGTTATTATTGCTCATAAATTTTAATGATATCTGAGGAGAGCACAGTGGAGCATTTGGCTAGCAAGGCTGCCTGACAGTTTATGTGCTCAAATGGCCACTTTGACCTTCCTGTATTCATTCATTCATTCATTTTCTTGACCGCTTTTCCTCACAAGGGTCACGGGGGTGCTGGAGCCTATTCCAGCTGGCTTCGGGCAGTAGGCGGGGTACACCCTGAACTGGTTGCCAGCCAATCGCAGGGCACACAGAGACGAACAACCATTCTCACAATCACACCTATGGACAATTTGGAGTGTTCAATTAACCTGCCATGGATGTCTTTGGAATGTGAGAGGAAACCGGAGTACCCGGTGAAAACCCACGCAAGCACGGGGAGAACATGCAAACTCCACCCAGGAAGGCCGAAGCCCGGACTCGATCTCACGTCCTCTGCACTGGGAGGCGGACGTGCTAACCAGTCAGCCACCGTGCTGCCCCCTTCCTGTATTGAGTTTGCATATTCTCCATGTGTTTGTGTGTTTTCTCTGGTATACACCATATTCCCTGTGTATGCTACCTCTGGCTCAAAGTCAGCAGTCTGGCCAGTCGGAAATGAACAGGATTACCAGTATTAACAATTTGACAAAACAATTTGATAAAACAATTTGACAAAACAATTTGGCAAACTATTTACAAATGTGTGGTGGATGTTTCAAATACAGTTTTTCTTTTTGTAACACTCCCCTGCGTGGAAGGGGACGCAGCAGGATTTGCACAACAGATTAGTTTCACTGCGATGGCCCCTTCGCGTGCAGACGATACACTTTCTTGCCGGCCTTTTTTTCCAGGAAATAGCAAGTATATCCTGCAGTGTGTGTTTGGCCATGTTGCCATCAAGTCTACTCTCAGGATCATGATACGGTGACGTTACGGTGGTGTTACGTCTGGCTTCCTCATGTCCTTCAGTTCCTATACCGGGTTTTAAGAGATGTTCTGATCCATCTTATCCGCTCCATTCATGGTGGTATCGTAGTCCATAACCAGTGTCTTCTCCGGGATCAGACTGTACCCACTCCTCCGATGAATATGCATTGGACCCGGGGCACTCTTCGTCATCCGATTGAACGTCCGCCTGTGCAGAAGTGCTCGGTTGTGCTCCGCGTATTCCGGCGTTAGCATCGCTAGCCGGTGAGGCTTTATGACGTGATCATAGCCGCCGCGTCAACGCTTCCAACTTCGGAGTCACCATCATCATCATCGTCGTCATCAATGTGCTCTTTAGCACTGGTTGATGCTTCTCTTCTTTGAAAAAAACGATCAAGTGTGAGCTGCCTGCCACCGGTCGCCATTTTCGCTTTCCCAGCCATTGTCCCCTCAACACTCTAGCTCCGCCTCACGTCTTCTACTACTGACGCCTACCCGATCTTGTCCAAAGAGAGTCATCGCTGCCATCTAGGGGCCAAAAATAGTCATTATACTAACTAGATCTGCTTGATACTTTCAGCACAGTTGGCCAAGCAAGGCTTTCCTCCACCCGTTTCCCCAAAAAAACAAAAAAAACTTGGTGAACGTCTTTTAACGTCTTTGGCGCTCCTCCGTAGGATTTTACTAAACGTTAAAGGCGGTCAAAGAGTTAAATTACACCGGCAGTGTATGCGCTGCAGATCGACTGCAGAACAGCTCCATCGTGCCGGAGCCTGCCGGACAAATAGACCTATTTTCTATTTTTTCCGGACAACGCATCCGTCAAATGGCAAAGTAGCACAGAACACAATGAGTGGGACAGGAAGACCAAGGCAGTTCCAAAATAAAAAAAAAATCGGTTACTTTTCCGAATAAAACACTCACCAAATCCAATCATGTCAGCCAAACGTCATAATGATTGACGCTTAATTCACGGTTTTAACACCAGCAAACATGGATGAGGAGAGATTTATAATGTAGGTGGAAAGCCACAAAATTATATATGACACGGCACATCCTTTTTATAAGGACAACCTAAAAAAGGATGCTGCATGGACCGCCATAGCAGAAGCTATGGGAGTGGACGGTGAGTTCAACCAAAGGAAGTCCACCTCTCTTTCTGCTTCTCTGTTGAGCACAGACTTTCTGTGTGTTTGTCGTTTTTAATGCCACATTATCACGCACGATCATGCGAGAGACAGCGGGAAGTTGTCGGCGACGGAGTTGCTGTGGTGTAATCCCAGTGTGACACATGATGTATTCTTTCTGGTTCGTTTGCAGTAAAGTTGCATCACTTTAAAATGTGCATCCGTATTGAACTTAACAAAATAAAAGCATTCAACGTTGTGCAAAAGAGTCACTGTAACACAATTTAGCAGTAATTAATTAAATAATGCATATATTTGTGGGGACTAGGGTCAAGTTGTATTTTACAGTTTTAAAACTGTGCAGAATTTCACAAGTTACTTCATGTAAAAAATTCAGCTCTTAATATGAAAAAAAAAATGCACAGAGCTGTCACAAACGCAGTTATGTTTTTCAGAGAGATCAAGTGGAAGCGGATGATTTTGAGGAGGAACTGGAGTAATAGTTATGGCAATGATAGCATTAAGCACTGTATTCTTTCATATATTATTGATTATTTTACCCGCAACAATCATTAAAAATGCCTGCGAAATCCCGGAGGGACTGACTGATCATTTGCAGGTGTGAGTGTCCTCCAGAAACTGCCCCACCCAGACTGAAACAAAAATGCAACTAACTAACTAAGTAACTAACTAACTAAGTAACTAACTAACTAACTAACTAACTAACTAACTAACGACACTTCACAGGAACTACGCCCGCCAAAATAAAACAAAGTAAACCAGTGCAAAAAGAGCACAAGAACACCATTTAAAAAGCAGCGAATGATTCCAAAGATCCTCCTTTCTGAAAACAATACTGTCTCCCAGCTGAACTTGGGCGGGAAGTGGGATATACCCTGGACAGGATGCCAGCCAATCACATGGCACATACAGACAATTTCACAACAGTTCACGCTCAATTTCTGAAAAGTTAGAGTTTTCAATTGACAGAACAGGCATGTTTTTGGGATGTGGGAGCAAGCAACAATGAACAACAAATGTGAGGCATTTGTGCTGACCACTTGGTCACCGTGCCACCACATACATCACCATATCGTCAAAAAAAATCCCTAATAAAATACAATAAGACCACAAGCAACATTTTCCATGCTAAAAATGTGCAATTTGTCAAAGTCAGATTTTATTTTTTTATGTCGTGATCCATTTTCACACAGTTACATGTGCCGTTATGGCATTGAAAAGAGCTGGCACTTTTAACTGGACTCATCTTAGAAAGTCTTTCAGCCAAACATTTCCTCACCAAATGAAATCAGGTCAGAAAGAGTGGACTTTTTTTTTTCTCCCGGCAACGATCAGACAAGCTGGGCAGCTAATACAATTTGAATGAGTCTAATTTCTCGGCAAGACAGCATGTTTACTCAATATATTCACTGACATCCCTAATTTCAGTTGTGGCATCATATCAACAGGATGGTATACAGATTCTGAATGCAAATTAAACTATGAATTTATAAAACCGCACACTTTCACCTGTTGGCCTCTGGATGTGTTTTTAGCCACACTTTAGAGGTTTATTTAGAGGTAGTTTTGTGTAATGAAGCAACAAGCCCTCCGAGACATGGACAGCGACAACACGAGACCGTGTGCAATTTGATGGCGGTAAATTGCCTGAAACCACACTGTGTATACAACCCACACAGAGAATGGTGCAAGGAAGAATGTGAGTCAACCGAGTGAGGGAGAAAATGACGGGACAGGTAGGTGGTGGTCTTTGTGAGGGGTGGGGTCATAAACTGGGCGTTTATGGATTGGAATAGTGAAAACAATAATTTACGACACATTACCTTGTGACTCGGCCAAATAGGGTAAAGGGTATTTCACATTGGGAGTCACCTCCTCCCAGCCGAATTGGACTTCTTAACTGTTACTAATCTGTAATAAAAATGATGTTGAAAATTGATAAATGTTAAAAGTCTATTAAAAAGAGTAGAATGATCTTGTCTGGACTGGACATTTTCAGATTAAAAAGTAAATACCAAGATGTGATGATTAGCTCAGTGACAACTTAATTCCCATTGTGTGAAGTAGTACATCCTCATTGCAGTCATTATGTGTAAACATGCTACTTATTTTCTCTTACCATTTTCTGCTCCACCCTTGGAATTTAATCAGCAGATGTTGCAATATTGTCCCTGGATTTGAAGACTAGTTCCCTTATCGCTATGGAGATGCTTGTTTGCTAAACAAGGAAAGAGAAAGGTTGTGTCTCCTTTACATGTCACACAAGAGTGTGTGTTGTTGTGCTCTTTTGCTGAGAAAATTCCAATTCATCAGCAATTGTGCACTCAGCTGATGCAAAAATTATATTAATAATTCCTTTCCGCTTGGATTGGATTTATGCATTAATAACAGCAATTTTAAATTGAAGATGATTATACAGTATGTAGGCTACTTTATATTACACAAGTTCTCTCTTGTCTTCAGTTTGAAAACTAATATTCACCCAGAACAAGAACTTTTGTTTGCCTGCCATCGCACAGACAGTGCAGAAGAAGTTAAATGAATTTGATTTTGTCACAGATGTGAATTATTGTATTTCATCAATGTCAATGGGTTGGTGCCCTTAACAAGCTTTCAAATAGTTCCAATATTGTGTATGTGTGTGTTTTTTAAAAAAAATCTTTCTCCGGAATATGGATTATACATTTATTACAAAAAACAGAGCTGGCCAACGCTCGATGCCTTCTTTGTTGAGTGCATTTCCCCCCCTCATTCTCTTATGTCCAGATAGCGAAACAGAATTTGGGTGTAGGTTTACATGATGCATGTTGAGCTAATGTTAGTTAGCTGCCGGCCAGCTGTTCTGCAAATGTTTCACGTTGGCTTGAACGCTGTCTTTTGGAATCAACGTACAATCAATGTGTCCGTATACAATAGTTGAAAACTTCATGCTTGAAACCTTGTACTGTATTATATTGAATTATGGTATCTATGGTATTCCAAGGTACATATGGTTGATGCAGTGACGTTGAACATGTTTGTTCAGTACTAAAAAAAGTGTTTTACTCTATTGTTAATAAAGCAGAAGAAAATGGGGTGGGATAACAGCTGCAGTTATTTCTGTTGAATCAGAGGGAAGAGCACTCTCATAAATTAAAAAGAAAGAAATGATATGACGTCACTGTCATCAATTATTTGGACGGGAGTTAGCAGTCTCTCCCCAGAAAATACCTTTTTGTCACATTTTTGAAACCTATTAGTATGACTTGACACTAGTATTATATGATAAATATGATTTGATATACAAGAAACCACTGTGCCTAAAGAAAAGTAACAAATCAGAGACAGAAGGTATTACTTGCGAGGCGTTATTCATTTGTTCTGCATTTGTACACCCTCAGCCTTGCAAAACCTTTAGCATGTAGTGTTACTCCATTTAGTGCGACTCCATTACGATTAAGGCCTTTTTTTGTGGGGGGATAACATAGAGTCGGAAAGTTACATCTCTCACTGATGTGAAATTGAATCAGAAACACAACTTTTAAAATTATACCATTGATAATGATGCCAGATTGTTTGCGATTGGAAATGAGTAGAGATCTAATTATAACATTTTGAAAAATATGCAGCCATGCATGCTGACTCATCCTTCTTCATAAAATGGTTTGAGTATCTTGAGAATATCATCTTACCATAATTCCCAGGTGAGCTTGGTGTGAGACCAAATGAGTCACAGAAGCGCACCTTGTAAAATAAAAGATCTTAAATGTTTACTGCAAATATTGAACTCATAGCGGTTCCCACTCGGTATTTGTCATCATCTGTTAAAGTAATTTACTGCATGTTATTTTAATCCCCCACACTCAGTGTCATAAAGACCTCCAATAGAATGGAAAGCCCCTTTCATGGTCCTTGAGTGAATAGCTCATTGATTTTGTCATCATATTTAGTTGCATTCGTTTAAAAGGGAAGTCAACCTTAAACATTTCTTGACAATAATATATTATATGTGAACTCACTACTCTAAACATGACATTCTGATTAATATTACATTTGTGGAATATGAGTTTTGCAGCAAAATTTATCCGATTTTATCCATCTCAGGGTGCGGACCATGTTGCCACTTGCTGTTGACTGAAGATGACATCACAGTTGCTCAGGGCTCAGGCAACGACCAATCACAGCTCACCTGTTTTCTGAGCTGAGCTGTGATTGGTTGTTACCTGAGACATGAGCAACTGTGATGTCATTTTCACGCGACAGCAAGTGGCAAAATGGCAACCTTCTGAAAAACTGCTGGATTTTGCTGTTTAATTCATATTCCACTAACGCAATATTAACAAGAATATCATATTTGGACTAGTGTGACTGCATAGAACATATTGTCAATAATTTTTTGGGGGGATGATTGTCAATTTAAATGTATCAGGGGCGTGCAGTGACCTTTAGAGGGGCAGGTGTTCAATGCAAAAAAAAAAAAGGGGCACATGATAACGTGACTGCACTATCCACTAGAGGTGTTAAAAAATATATTACAGTGCGCAATTTTCAAATCGATTCAATATGCGGCCGAATCAATTTTTAAACATCACTTTTTGATGGAAATTGTCAACAAAATGTCTTACTTTGGGTTAGGGCTCACACTTTAAGCATGGAAGAATGTTGTATTAATGGAACATTAAGCCTTAGTATTTTATTTCAGTGCTGTTCAAGCCTGAAACAGACTGCAACCTGTTTGTTATATACAGTGGTTTATAAGCCTTAAGTTTCAGATAAATGTACATTTTCATACAAATCTTGCATTGAACATGTACAAGTACATTAGTATTTTCTAAATTTGAGTAAAAAATAAATAAATAGCAATAATCAATTTATAGATTCGTATCGGGATTAATTGAAATTGTTTGAGGATGTCTATGTAGATATGTGTGTGCGTACGTGTGTATATGTGGTGGTGTGGGGGGGGGGGGGTATCCATTTTAAAATTCTTAATTGAAATAACGGCTAAACAATAAATCACACATAATTAAACTGTTGTTTGTCTGCAATGCCAATGCCAATCACCATAAAAACGTTTTGACATTTGTGTATGAAGAATCATTTATGCAATCATTTATAACAACAAATTTACATGAATAAAAACGATTATGTAAAATGTACATGAAATTGACATTTTAAGTAACACAATTAGGATTTTCCTTTAGTGCAAATAGCATAAAAATGTCTTACTTTACATTTAGCTTGATTCAGGTAAGATCAAATGCCTTTTATTATTTTTCTGCAGGTGTAGATACAATTACTGTAACTGCCACATCTCAGCAAGCTACATTAGTTTTTGATAAAATGCTGTGATTGTTTTCTTCTTCAACACACTGCTACCTGTTCCTTATTAGGACCTTACTTTGACTGCCCCCCGAGCTGGTAGTTAAAATAAAAACGAAGATCATGTAGCAATTTCCACTTACATTTTGAATTCATTGAGAACATGCTACAAGGAGTCTTCAGGAAGAGTTTATTAAAATTCACAGCAAGAGTTACAAACTCCGACATATTCTGTGTATCTTAAACGCATCGTCCCAATGGAGGAGGAACGTTAATTTTACCAGGAATTTTTGCCGCAGTAAAAGTGTATGGGAAGGATCGTGGTCTTTATGAAACTGAGGGGGACATCTTGCCCACGTCCTCAGAAACAACTGCGTCCAAATGTCAGACTTCATCGTAGTTACGAAGCTGATTACAACTTGTGTCACTACATTCCAATTGAAGCTAGGCTTCAGCATGCTCTGTGATCATGTCGACAAGGTCTATCAAATAAAAGCATTAGTTTTGCTTGAGTTTTCTGCATTCTATGACCTTGGCTTTTGTTTACTGTGAGTGAGACTACATAAATACAAACAGAGAGACCAACTTACCGACGACCGCAGGTGTAGTGGCAAGAGACCTGGCAGAATAGGGCGCCTCTCGTAGTTTGACGTCATCCAAGAATAACGTAATAAGTTGTTTTATTTAAATTATGTTGTTGAATTTTAGTTTTGAAAGGCAACAAAACTACTTTCAAACTATTTAAAAATATATATAAAATAGATAAATAAATAAATGGACAAAGGGGCACTTTGGGCATCAGTGCCAAAAGGGCACCCAATAGGGACCCCACCATAACACCTCACCCACCCCTTCTGCACGTCCCTGAAATGTATGAAATCCCATTAAAATTAGTGATCGGGATATTATGAGCGCCTCATGATATAGCTTTCTCTCATGGTGAGCCTTTGAATCCTCCCATATGCAAAAAAACCAAAATGTTTTTGGCAGTTTTAGAGGTGGACTGCGGTCTGTGCTGTTACTTTCAACAGGCAATAAGCAAGATAAACATGCAGGCAGAATGGAGCGGTTACACATGATGCTCCAATCAAAAGGATCTAAAGAAACTGAGTGACAATTAAAAGGAGCATATCACTTAGAATTACGAACCGCAATTAGCCGGGACGTACACCGACATTTTTGAAGGCAGGTGCGCAAGCCCCATGCCCCCAAAAACAAACAAACCAAAAACAAAATTATTCATAAAATTAAAGCCATAATGCATAGCTTCTTTCTCTTTGTGTGGATGGAGTTGGCAAGCCTGGCAATTTGGTGACAGATAGAAGACCCTACAGAAACTAATACATTGAATGCATTACCATCGTTAAAGTTAACAGTACGTGTGTGTGTGGGAAGGGGGTTGTTGTCACACAGAGAAGCGTGATCGGTGGCCAACTTGACATCATCCGCAAGTTTTGCAATTCCTTCTAAATGTACTTTGCGCGCACTAATATCCTGCATTGACTCCAACAGTTAGCAAACATTGAGCCAGTAGTCATGCAATGTTTTCAAGAATCAAAAAGAAGAATGTTTTGTGGTTAATTTTGCACTAAACCATATCAAGGAATGCACATTCCCAGCTGTCTGATTTCAGTTTCCCAATTATATGTCAAACGTATCATTCCTGACATGATTTATATGAAAATACGACAAGGGATATGTATATGGCTTTGATTTAACCCTAAAAAAATACCAAATTGTTTATTAATATAGCAAAAAAATATTTTGAAACATAAATGCTTTAATGTCATCACTGATAGTGTAGTGTTGCACATGAGTGACTTTTGTGCAGCCAGCATCGATGCTCACTAAGTGACTGTGGTTGAGATTAATGGATGGTGCTTAAATTGTTATTTTCAGAGACAATATGGCTCCATTTATGTTCCGGAAAACATGGCCTTTGGTAACACTCAGTTGCTTTAACATTTACAAGTGCTGTGAAGCCACTGTAAATAATATGACCAATGTCAAACATTAAACAGCATGTGCATTTTTGGCCAAGTCCCAGTTGGTGATGTAATTAGGACTGCTGCTTTTTCTTGATCAGTTTAAGGGAAATACCCAATGTCTGACATTGAACTTAGTGTCATCAGAAATCAATGTCAGCTTACTTTAATTTAGTGATAATTGAGCAAAGCTGACACTTTAGCTGATGCAATTTTTGCACATTTTCAGAAGTTTGTAAAGGCTAAATCAACCAATTTGTGCCATGTTATTTATTTTTAAATAATGTGGGTTTTAAAGTTTAGGCTACACTCTAAATTGTAGTTCAACATAAATATCCAGATGTCACTGTTGCAGATGTGGTCCTGAACATAGTTTTGGGTTTTTCGTTGTAAGTTTTTATTTCTTCTTGAGTTTAGTAGTTTGGTATCCAGTTTTTCTCAGTCGCTTTGGGACATTTGTCAGATCAGAATTGAATTTCTCAAAACTACTACTACCATTCTGAGGTCATTATGTCACTTGTGCACATCAAAAAAGGAGTTTTTCCTTTCTTGGAACAATTTGCAATTGCTTTGGCACATCCATGCAAATGTACAATTCTCTGCTGTTTTCGATATTATCAATTGCTTATGCCATGTTGATCATGATGTTAACTCTTTGACTGCCAAAAACGTTAAATAACGTTTAGTAAAAACCTACGGAGGAGCGCCAAAGACGTTAAAAGACGTTTGCCAAGTTTTTTTTTTTTTGGGGGGGGGGACGGGTGGAGGAAAGCCTTGGCCAGCTGTGCTGAAAGTATCGAGCAGATCTAGTTAGTATAATGCCTATTTTTGGCCCCTAGATGGCAGCGATGACTCTCTTTGGACAAGATTGGGTAGGCGTCAGTAGAAGACGTGAGGCGGAGCTAGAGTGTTGAGGGGACAATGGCTGAGGAAGCCATAATGGCGACCGGTTGCAAGCAGCTCACGCTTGAGCATTTTTGCAAAGACGCAAAGCATCGACCAATGCTAAAGAGCACATTGATGACGACGATGATGATGATGGTGACTCCGAGGTTGACGCCGAAGTTGGAAGCGTTGACGCGGCGGCTATGATCACGTCATAAAGCCTCACCGGCTAGCGATGCTAACGCCGGAAAACGCGGAGCACAACCGAGCACTTCTGCTCAGGCGAACGTTCAATCGGACGACGAAGAGTGCCCCGAGTCCCATGCATATTCATCGGAGGAGTGGGTACAGTCTGATCACGGAGAAGACACTGGTTATGGACTACGATGCCACCATGAATGGAGCGGATAAGATGGATCAACCACCCGGTATAGGAAGTGAAGGACAATGAGGAAGCCAGACGTAACACCACCGTAACGTCACCGTATCATGATCCTGAGAGTAGACTTGATGGCAACATGGCCAAACACACACTGCAGTATATACTGTACTTGCTATTACCCGGAAAAAAAGGCCGGCAAGAAAGTGTATCGTCTGCACGCGAAGGAGCCATCGCAGTGAAACTCATCTGTTGTGCAAATCCTGCTGCGTCCACTTGCACGCAGGGGAGTGTTACAAAAAGAAAAACTGTATTTGAAACATCCACACAATTGTAAATAGTACCACGGTTGCACACATTTGTAAATAGTTTGCCAAATTGTTTTGTCAAATTGTTACACTGTTGAATGTAAATAAACGTATTTTACTATCAAAAAACACTTTTTCATTGTTGGTGGTAGTGTTTTACAGAAGTAAAGCACTGTTTAGGTGTTTGTGGCATCATTCATGGAAAAAAAAGGGTCTCAAATTCACTAGAGTGCATGAAATAATATAGTTTCACAAAAAGCTTGATTTCTCCGTGTTTTGTTTCAAAACAGAGCATTTGGGTGAAACTAACAATTTTCTATTGTTGATTACTAAAAACGGAATAAGGTAGAAACAAACTTTTTTTCTGATGAAAGATGAGAGTTCAATCTTTCATTTGGTAGTATGTGTGTTTCCATAGTCCAAACAAAATTTTCTGTGGACCTTGAAAGATCAGTCAATAATCTTAAATCGGGTGGCACCCACGGCATCCCTTTTCTGAAAACGTCTGGCAGTCAAAGAGTTAAACAAGGTGATAGAATGAAAACCAGTCGACTCCGCCGCCGGAGGGGAGCGGATCCGCAACACGCGCATGCGGAGTTATACTTTAACACTTACAATCTATTTTCTGGCGTTGCTGAATAAAATACGCCTCACATCAAAAGATCAAGTGGCTTAGAGTCATCCATTCGACGCTTGGCTCTCACAGTGGTTTGTTTGAGAGTGCCCATGGACACCTTTTGGCAGACAGAACAGAAGACGTGCAAGTTCACTCTTAAACACTTCCAAGGCAAATTGTACCATAACAAGCAGAAATGCAGTTATTACATACAGCAAATTCAGACACATTTCCACATTTCACAAGTACATTAGAGCCGCAAGTAGGGATGTTTGATACCACTTTTTTTAGACCAATACCAATACTCAAATCTTCAGTACTTACCGATACCAAGTCCGATACCATTATTACTTATGATACCTAAATGAAAAATAAATAAATAAATAAAAACAATGACAGATAAAAAAAAACAATTAAATTACCCTTCTCAACTATAGCAAATTTCCTTAAAATTGAAAGAAATTAATGGCAATTATATTTTTTTCAATTTGCTCATAAAAGTCTTTTTACATAGAGCACACGATAAAATTATATATTTTTTTAAATATCCATAAATATGATAAATCAAATAATCTAGTTGCCAGGGGAAAAAACATCCCAATCAAAATATGTGGTTTTACAACTTATTTTTAAGAAATACAGTAAAATGCAAAGAATTAAATTCAATACAATAGGGCTTCAAGTAGTAGTTAGTAATATCTAACATGCTAAGAATTCCTCAAGCTGTTTAGTATCCATCCATCCATCCATCCATTTTCTTAACCGCTTGGTTTTAGTATGTGATGTTTAATTATATTTTGTTTTGAAATCCATGATTTTGATTTGGAAGGCTGTTCTGTATTTCTGTTCCCTGTTGGACGTTCTTCGTTCGTCACTCATCTCATAGCAGTGATATGAAAGATAAAGATATGACTGCACTTTGGAGCTAATTAAATTGTTGAGTGCAACTTATGTGCTCTTAACGGAGCCCCCAGTGACGGTCAATAAATGCAAAATAACCATTTCAAAAGGCACAGTTCTATTTTTTGCATCGCAGCTCGAGACGTTAACGAGGCAATTAATTGCGCTGCAAACATAAACGAGGCAATTAAACAAGGCAAGTTACGTGAGCTACAAACCTATATAACACACATTGAACCACAGATATAGGTGATATTACTCACAACAAAAGTACTTACTTATTCTCAGTAATGCACACCAAAATGGTGCTGCTGGAAGTAATGAAATGAACAAGTGTTACCTCATAAGGAGACACACAGGAAACGAATGAGACGGAACAAAACTTTCGTCCCAACAGTCTTTCTAACAGTTCCTGACCGAAAAATGTCCACAAGAGTGGGGGCCAAAACCAGTGTAGATACAGTATATCCGTCGCGAGTACCGATACCATGTAATGTGGCCTGGTATAGGCTCGATACCGATATCTGGTATCGCCCATCTCTATCCGCAAGTTTGCTCTTCTGTGTTATTGAAGTACACGCGAAGCAATTGCATTGGGATTATGACCACAATTGACATAATGTTTCTCATGAAACGCGTAATACTTTCTAAGTCTCACCAATAACTCTGTTACTTTCCTTTAGTGATGTTCAGTTACTGCATGGTCTCAATAGCATTTTCTAAAAGCCTCAAACATCTGTCTTGCATTGAGCATCATTGTCTTACCACTGAGCACACAATGGTGCCTGTGCTCTTTAACTTTTCCCCGCATCATAGCTTTTTATCGACCGTGGGAAAATATTAGATGTGGTCTTGGTGGTCGCCAATGGTGAATTGAAACATGGTGTGGCGAAGTGACTATTTCCTACATTCGCCACGCTGACAAAGGGCCAATTTGGCTTATCAAAATCGCCCTGGAGGAACCCAAATCAAAAGCTCTGGCTTGAAAGTAGAAAATCTGCAGGGGGCCGTCCAGCAAGTACCAAATTTCTCATGCCCTCCGTTGCATCGCGGCTATCCCTCAGTTCTCAATCATGGCTCCAGTTCAGGAAAGAAAACCCTTCCAGCCGCGGTGTCGCCAGTGAGGCGCTAGCGAATGGCACAAATGTACGTATGCAAATCTACCAGTGAGACATGAGTAACAGTATAATCACAACATCGCTTATCAATCAAATATTAAGCATTATTGATAGATGCTAACAGTGGCATGGTGCCAATTTAGCACAATATTCTGATTAACATTGCATTTGTTGAAAATTAATTAAGCAGCAATCCATCCAAATACATTTTGCCACTTGCTGTCAACTGAAAATGACATCACAGCACCTAAGGGCTCAGGTAACGACCACTCACAACCAGTGTTGGGATTAACGTTTAAACTAACGGTGTTAGGTAACTGGGTTTTTTTTCTTCATAAACGGACTAATCCAACTGATTATTCTCCCCATATTTGAAATGCCGTTATCGTTATTGTATGTGAAATGCGTTGTGTTACAATTCATTTATTAGTTTCAAGGCTCGAAATAAGCAACAATACGATGCGCGGTCGTGTTGCTCTTTTGCGGAAATCTTGCTGCTAAAATGTCATTTGCGCACAGTTAGAGGTACTTTTGTTGTCGGGCCTCGTCAAAATAAAAGTATCTTGATAGCTGAACTGTATAGTGACTTATATTTTGGAGGTGTCGCGGGAAGCGTGTCACAGCGTGACAGGCGTGTCTACCTTTTGGACCCTAGCTTAGCATTTTATTTTATTTTTTTTATTTATTTATATGTCATCATCATTGCTCTCCTTCTTTTTTTTTTGTATGTGGGTGTGTGTTTGTGCGTGTGTGTGTGTGTGTGTGTGCGTGCGTGCGTGCGTGTATTCGTTAGTGTATTCATTAGTGCACCTAAAACCTGTTAAAAAATTCCATACTGTTCACCTAAACTGAACACTTCAGAATCCAGCCAGAGTCGTGGGGCCGTCAGGAGACCCGAAGAAGGACCAAAGAAAAGAAAGGAAAGTGAAGTCCAGCATCGACCAGACATCACCCACCAGGCCACCAACCAGAGTCCTTCACCAACCCCAGAGACATCTGAATTCCAACAAATCAGGGAGACCTCAAGGGCCCAAAGGAGAGATTGAAGAAAGGTAGGAAGGACAGACGAAGCAGAGTGAGATCCACAGACACCAGCCTCCACCGATTCAATGACCTGAGGAAGAAGCAGATTGTGTCTGAGTTTCGGTAGATGCTGGTGTGGTGGATCTGGCATGCATGAAAATCTCCACCAAAGAGGGGAGCCGTCGACCCCCGCCAGGACAGAGCAAGCGCAACACCTCAGGGCCCCCCAGGCCGCTGCAGCGCCAAAGGACGACCCCCGGGCCCCGCAGGGGCCACCGGCCGGAGAGCAAACCCAGGAGCAGGAGCGCCCCCCCAACCCAACGCAGCAGGACGGGGCACTGCAGGCCCGCCAGGCACCCCACCTGTCCACAGCCCCCGCCCCCCCACAACCCCCCCACCCCCATCCACCCCAACCCAGCCCCAGCCGCCCCCAGGCCCCCAAACCCCCAGACACCCCCCCACCCCAGCACCCCACCAGCACCCCCCCCAACCAAGCCGCCCCGCCCCCCGATCCCGCCCCCACCAACCGACAGCCCCCCAGACCCACGGACAGGGGACCGCAGCACTGCTCCATACTGCGGTCTGCCCCAACCGATGGCGCCCCCCCCCCCCCCCCCCAGTTGTGTTATGTGCCCTATATGTCTATAAAAGTGTATTGTGCAAAACTAGTGCAGTGAGTTAAGAGGAGCGACCAGCTGGGAACCACCCCCCCCCCCAACCGGGCGGGGGCGGGAGGCGCACCCGCCCACCAAACCCCCATCCACCCCACCGGGACCCCGGCGGGCATATGGGACCAGCCCGGCGGGGCGATAGGGCTCGCCCCCCGGATACTGGGGGGGCACAACACCAAACCAACCAACCCTCCCACGGATGGAGCCCCCGACCCAGGGGAGGGGGAGGAAGGCGGACAGGAGAGGGGGATGGGACGGGGGAAGGAGCCGACAAGAAGAGCAGGAGGCAGCGGCAGGGCCGCAGAGAGAGGGGGAGAGGAGGAGGAAGGGTGACGAGGGAGGGACAGGGAGGCAGAGGACGGGCGGGGAGAGGCGAGGAGCGAGAGGAAGCAAGGAGGAGGAAGGGGGAGGGGAGCGGGAACCACGGGGCACCCCGGTGGCCCACAGGCCCCGAACCGCGTCGCCGGGCCCAGAGCGACGGACCGCGCCGGGGCGGCGCCGCCCCGAACACCAGGGAGAGCCCCGCAACGCAGCACCCCCCAAGAGACCCAGGGAACGGCCAAGACGCAGCCGCCACCCAGCAGCCAACAGAGGGGCAGACCAGCCCACGCCCAGCCAGTGGGGGACAACACCTGTAGAATTAGCCCCTTGGCATGCAGTGAATCTAGCTGAATGCTAGCTTAGCATTTTAGCAAAGAGTCCACGTCCCTTGCCTGGAAGTTATTCGTGAGTGACACTAATCAAAATAACAGTAGAGATTTGCCGAAAAATTGCCACCATGAGGAGTGATTTGTTGACAATTCAAGAGCCAGTAACATCGCGACTCCACAAGCACCATAACAGTGATAAAGAACAAGATACCGGTGTTTGGTAAGTCATAGCAACACGCTCGCCTAGTGTAATTAATAGCGCCAACAATTGTATTTCACAGTGACAGAGGCAAGGGAGTTTACATTTTTTTAAACTGAGAAACGGTGTGCAGTTATATAACATTTGTATGTGAATGATGCAAGCCTAAAGTTGGGCAGTGTTCTGATGTAAATCAATCATTAAACACTTATTTTAATGTGTATAATTATAAACTGAAGTTATATCACCTTACTCTCTTAATTGAAAGTGTGAGAGATCAAGGGGAAGCTGATGATTTTGAGGAGGAAATGGCATAGTAGTTATGGCAATGACTTTGGCCATGATAGCATTAAGCACTGTATGTTTCATAGCATTGGCAATTTTTTTTAATATATTATTGATTATTTTAGCTTGCAACAATCCTAATAAATGCCCATGAAATCCTGAAGGGACTGTCTAGGACTGTCTACAAATTACCTATAGATGACATATGTGCCACAAATCACTATACTGTATATCCAGTATTTATTTTTTTGAATTATTATTATGATTGCTGTAGTAATTGGCACCGGTAGAACATACATCACCACTCCAAATTTAATAAAGTAATATTATTATTGTTATTATTATTATATGTCATTATGGAGTGAGGCATTTGTGTGACTGCAAATATTCACAAAAATAAATGAAAACACCCTATATAGCCTGGACATAATTTGAATTCCTTGTATAAAAATAATAATAATAATATATTTAAAAAAAATCTAATTATTTGGTTTAAAATATTTTAATTTTTTTTAAGTAGTGAAAATAGTTACGTGGTAACGAGTTACTTTTATTATGAAGTAATTCAATTACCGTATTTTCACAACTATAAGGCGCACTTTAAAGTCTTAAATTTTCTCAGAAATCGACAGTGCGCCTAATAGTGGTGCACCTTGTGTGTGGACCAAGTTGTAAAATCTGACTGTGTGGAAGGATTTCCCGTCGACACATTGCTTATATACACGAAAGGCGGACCTGACTGAGGACAGACATGAGAGCACGAAAGAGTCTTTTTTTTTTTTGTTACACGCCCCCCAGCGTGCTTGACAGTTTGGTGACAGAAAGTGAACTAGACTTTAGATCAGGTGAAACCACGTCACACACAGACGCATGATTGGGGGTTGAAGGCAGTCTCCAGTTGGCAACTTTACATCATCCGCAAGTGGAGCTCTTGCAGTTCCTTCCTAAAGTACTTTGCTCGTGCTGATTTCCCGCATGGACCCCTAGCAAGTCATTTACAGTATGCTTACATGTGGAGCATGCACCTCACTTGCACTAAATTTAAAGGGAATAAGAGGAGCCGCTTTGATTGGCCGGGAATCAAGTTAACTGTGTTTACTGCCATAAAGTGCAAACATTCATTTCTAACTGTGCCGTCTATGAAAATACCTTAAGCCCGTATCTCACTGAGTGGCGCCGGCTTGCGAGGGTGCGTGCATGTAGCGAGTGTTACTTTTTCAGTAGCTTTTTTTCTTGTCGCTATCACATTTTTATCCCATTGACTTTACTGTAAATGTTAGAATCATGAATACATGTTAATTTGGTTATATGGATTCCTCAGTAAGTTGTGTGTTTTATAGTGTTATGTGGAAATAAATTGAAGTTTTTGTTTTGTTTTGTTTTTACAGTTATGAAGAGCATTTTGTGCATTCTTACAAAGTAAAGAAGGGAAAACGTTGAACTTCCAGAATTCAGTGGATGAGTAAACAATTGAAATGGTGATGTGCCTCACTGTATCCATTGCTGAATTACATTTGTGAATAAAAGTCTTTAACCCAAACAATGATTTATTTATTTTTTACTCATTAATGGTTGAAAACAAATTTTGGTAAATAATGTCAACAATAAGCTAGTGTTCACAAAATACAATTTTAAGATTTGGATGAAAAGGTTTGGGTTGATTTCAGCATTAAGACCCAAATACATCTGTGGAAAAACTGTGCCGAACAACCGTCAGTTACTTTGCTTTGCAAAATGCCCTAAATGAAACTATATCCACAAAACGAGTGGCGTTTTCAAACTTGGCAACTCTTTCAAAAAGTGAATGCAATTCTTTTCCCTAACATGCATGAAATGCTGCAGCCACATACATCATATGTGTAACATTGACTCACAAATTTCCCAGCACAGTTTGAAGCTGGTTCGCCCACAAATGCCTAAAGGAATGTGTCAGTGGAATGATATGGACACAGTCATTGAAAGGGTATTGTGCAAACTCTCAAGACAGATAATTATTGTAAAACGCTTGTTTAAATTCCATGAGAACCATTTTTGCCTAAAAGCTCCATTAAAACCTATCCAACATGTCATAGAAAGACCATGAAGCGCTAACCTTAAAAAATAAATAAATATACCTATATCTTCTGCATTCAAAATACCAATTCTTAAACATAATATGGTTATATTGATTATTAGCTGTTTTGTTTTGTCTAGTCTTGTTTTATTTTTTTGTTATTTTGACTCCCGAGTGGTAATAACTCTAAATAAGGACATGCCATCACAGAGAATTAAACAAATCCAGTTGTCTTCTTCAATCACAAAAACATTTGTGTATGGGCAGATATTAACTTGACGAGAAGCTTCAATCATTTCAAAAAGTAAGTTGTGTCGGTTAGAGTCCAGCAACTCAAACTCAAACAGTTATACTTCAGGTAATGCAACATTGGCATATTTTGTTCAGTCACTGTGGGATATTTGTGTAGATGTTGATGGCTTTAATTCAGTCTCTACACTGTGGAGTAATCCTCAATTATCCAGTCAAGCCTCAACAGCTTGACTGCTGTGTGCGTGTCTAACAGGAATCGGCCGCATGGCCAACTGTGTGTGTACGCTTGTTGCTTCAAATGTTCAGCAGGAAGTGTGTCTGTAGTGTTATTTGACTTCATGCCCATGAGCTGCAATTCTTGTTGTTTCTCATCACACCGCTGCAGTCGTCTAGAACTAAGAGCTTACTGGCCAATTAGTAAATGACCTCTGGTTTGGCACTGCCAGCCCCATGGTGCCCTCTGTCCTGACAGGCTGTGACACGGTAGGCCAGCAGCTAATTGGATCAACGGGATTTCTCACATTCCTACCATGCTGATGTTTTGGGGAACGCGTTGGGGGGGGGGGGGGGGGGGTTGGGTAGTTGTAGCAGAATTTGATCAGAAAGCGTGAAAACACGTAAACTTGCGCATTACAAAATATATATATTTTTAAAAACTTATAAGGTTTTGGAATGCAAGCTAATCTTTAATGACAGGATGAAGCATTTAGTGATTTGGTGACAGCTGCAGGAAATCCTTAGCCTGGCACTCACTATCTTGAAAGACAGAAAGTGGGGCTGGAAAGGCTGTCATTGACTACTGTTCGGCCTGGTTAAAAAAATTAATCATGTAATCAAATTCATTTATTTGCTGTGACGTATTCTTTGTGAGCAGGGTCGGTCACTATTCAGCGGCGGAAGCCCATTCAAAATGGCGCGTGGGAGAGACGATAGTTTGCTAGTATCTGCGTGTCTCCACTGCAGGAAACTTCCCGACCGGGCCACATTTACAGGAACTTACGAAGACTCTGCCAGCCCGATAAACTCCCGATCGGGCTCCGGCGCTGATTGGCTAAAAATTATTTAGTATAAAAATATAGGTCATTCTTGGCTAAAGTCTCTTTCACCAAAAATAATTCTCCTAATAATCCTTTGAAGAGCCGTCCTCTTCAAGCAATAGAAGATCAAGAACGCTTCAGGGCTTGAAGTATCTCCCTCCTGCTGAATGTCTGCGTTGACCAGCTGACTCCAGTCTTCACACAGATCTTCACCAGATTCTTGGAGCTATGTAAGGTCCCATCCTGCTTCAAATGCTCCACCATCATCCAAGTCCCCCAGAAATCAGCAATATCAGGACTGAACTGAACTGTCGCTCTGACGTCTGTGGTCATGAAGTCCTTGTGTAGGCCCACCTAATGAGCATCTATTTACCCCTGCTGCATCCTTTTAGCTTGCCTACCAAAAAAACAGGTCAGTGGATGACGCAGTCAACATGGGGCTGAACTTCAACACTACAATGGTGTAGGGACCTACATGAGGATCCTGTTTGTGGACTTCAGCTCTGTGTTCTTCAGCTTTATAACGAAATTTAATGTCATGAGAGAGACGCTTGCTCTGCTGCCACCAGGTGGTCAAAACCATGAAATGATTAATTACATAGAGTGTGTTTATCATGTTAATTAAATTGATTTTTAACATTGGCGTAGACTTGATTTTATAGCTGCATTACATGACACACCTCACACTCACTCCTTAGCCGCTAAGGAATGAGTGTGAGAGAATTGGGGTCCAAGCATCAGAGCAAACCACTTCCCTTTATCTGCAGCCCATTTGGCTCCAATTAGCAAGCAGACCCTTCTAGCTCCAGCTTCCTCTTTATCTCTGTTTTCTTATGTTCTTTCTTCCAGCTACCTCCTACACCACAAAACTGACACAATTACCTCAAGTAGCTTTTGCGATCAGGCTGCCTTTACATGACCAAGAACAGAGTGTGAGCATGGATGCAAATGTGTTTTCAGTCAATTTTGTGTGTGTGTGTGTGTGTGTGTGTGTGTGTGTGTGTGTGTGTGCGTGCGTGCGTGTATGTGTGTGTGTGTTTGTGTGTGTGTGTGTGTGTGTGTGTGTGTGTGTGCGTGCGTGCGTGTTTGTGAGTGTACTTAACCTCCCACTTAGTTTAACAGGCCACCACCAAGACAAATCCCATCTGTTTTGGGATGCAAGTGCACACACTCACAAAGTAAATAAAGTCTGCTAAGTGGTTAAAGATTGAACATAGATACATATTGCAATGTTGTCATACAAGAACATTTTAAGAGCCTGAATGTACTTTAGCTAAGTTGGACGTGATTCTCTTTCAAGTTTGTGTGTGATTTAAGTTGTACAGACATTGGAACTTCAGTTTTTGACACTTTTCTTTTATATCTCCTTAATTTGTTATAAATTAGAATTGCTCTTCATCGCTATACTTTCTACTGACTATTTGTTGGCTAACCAGCAGGCGGTTATCGGATGTGAAAATCCACCCGTTCATCCATATGCATTTCCTTGTCCTTGCTACTAGGGTCGCGGGTGAGTTGACTTTGGATGATAGAAGGGGTAGACCCTGGAGTCACCATACAATTGCAGGGCGCATATAGAAAAACAACCAGTCGAAATATAATTCTTTGTAAGTTATATGGAGTGTTCAATCAACCGAAGAAGCACGTTTTGGAATGTGGGAGGAAGCCAGAGTCCAAGCAAAGGGAGGATTTCCAAACTCCACACAGAAAGGAGCCCATTTGAACCATGCCCATACATAAATTGCGCCACCCTGTTGAAACATGTCAGATGATTTTCTAACACCATGTGGTTCCAATGTGGACCACTTAAGTTCAAGAAAATGGTTCAATTAAATCAAGTGAGCTTGACAATGTATGGATTGGATGTTTTCCATTTTTCCTACCAGTTCAGGGTCATGGGGAGCTGGAGCAGATCAAAGCTGACTTTGGCCAAAAGGTGGACTACATCCAGAACTGGTGGCCAGTCACGTACAGGGCACATATAGACAGACAACCTTTCACACTCACATATACACAGTCAATTAGTGGGAACTGAATTCACACTGCCTGTAAGTTAGACAAATTAATCCTACACCAATAAATTTACGTTTAAGCAATCGTAGTAAGTCAGTGCTGAAGAAAATAACATTCAGGACAAAGGTCACTGGTAAAGAAAGTACTTATGGATTAAATTAATTGGGTAACTGGCATAGCTGCATTTCTCCACATTTTTACTTTTTTTCTGAAGTCCCAGTTCACATGCACTGGGTTATATTTGATTTATTTCTTTATTTTGCAAACATACCCCTGTGAATTTGGACACAGGTTATGCCTGCCTCCAAAAACTAGGTAGCGATGGTGCTCCTTTCAACATTGTGTGTGTGTGTGTGTGTGGGGGGGGGGGGGGGGGTTCAACAAGTTGCTGCAGCAGTGTTACCAAATGAGTAACTTTGTCGCTTTATTTAGGAACTTTTCCGATCCTTCTTGACGAGTGACAATTCTCGTGACATAGTCTTGCCATAATAGGCTGAATCCTCCTTCCTCCCGCAAGTTGACAACCTTAGTCTTGTTGTACTCGGCAGATCAATCACAGCCAAGTAGATGTTAACATGAATTTATTTCCTTGTCTTACAAAATGCCCACTACTGGGCATTCTTCTTCTTCACTTGTAAAAACCCACTATTGATTTTGATGTTGGTTTGTAAATATGTTCTATCACATCAACGTACATTTTTTATACAGTATAGTTGTAGGTCTAATCATCACTAATTAAATTACATGGCTGGAGTCTCACGTTACAAGAGGCTGAAATGTTTCGCCACCATCTTCCTGCTACAGATGCCAAAAGGACAATTTCGCGAACAGTTAGCCCTGGTGGTGCTTGCATCTAGTGTCGGACCCAAAGGGATCGACTGCCGCTTACCTTCCACAGCTAGGGCCAGTAGGTGGTCGTCGCTGAGTCCTGTGATTCAGTTTACCATCGCTTGTCACTTTCTGCTTTGCTCTCGCAAGCTTTTACTAGCTTTTTTTTTTTACTAGCTTCTCTCGCTAGCCGCTCTTGTTAGCCACTCCGTCCTATGGCCCTGACTAACTCTCGCTAGCCGTTTGTGTTAGCCACGACATCCTTTGGCTCCGACTACTAGCCGCTCTTGTTAGCTGCTCCAGCTAAATCCGTCTCGCTGAGTCTTTTGCCATCGCTCACTGGGCTTCACACCGACTGCCAAGTTGCCGCCGCTCGCCAAGATGCTCATTTGCTCACGTAAAATAAGAATTGTTGGTAGGCGTGCAAAGTGTGGTCTCTCTGAGCCACCGTAGTGTGCATGCTTCGAAATACATGCGCTTTGGCTACATTCTACGATTTAGCGACATCTAGTGGTCAACTATTACATACTGTTACTCAAATGTACAGTATAATTAAATTGCCTTACTGGTGTTTATTGAACAATTTATGTGACAGCTGACTGATGTAACAAAATAAATCCACTATTGTGTGTTGACCTATAACTGTATAGCCAGTGTCTGCCCACTGCCATTCTATTAGAGCTTGGTTGATTGGTTGGTTCATTTTATCCAGCCAACCTCAATCAACAGAAATATAGATGCAGTCTTTTTTCTAAGCAAATGTTTAGAACGTTTTATGATTTGTTCTCACTCAGTAACTTTGTTTCTATGTGCTATTATGTTATTTTGATAACTTTCAGGAAAGTTGCAACCAATGGGACTGCCTTAGTTTTGTAGGCATTTATTCCAAACCTTTATTGGATCATCATTAGGTTTATTTGCAAGCTTGTGGTAATACCTTATAAAGAATGTTCCCAGAAGCATCTGGGACAATTCTAATACATGATTTATTTATTTTTTTTTTTTACAAGTGTGGTCACTCTTTTAAAAAGTGATAAGGTGATGTTTTTGGGAAAATAAACACAGGATGCATTCAAGACACATGGCATCATTTCTGTTATAGTATACTGTAGGTCTGTTTTACAGATAACGGCAAGGTTCTCTCAGCTTTTAGTCAGCGTACAAAATTCAACTCATTGGATTTGATGGGTGCACGTGTGTGTGTGTGTGTGTGTGTGTGTGTGTGTGTGTGTGTGTGTGCGTGCGTGCGTGCGTGCGTGCGTGCGTGCGTAGTTACTGGATTTGTGTCAGTCTTATCTCTTGTTTGGGACAGACCATCTGTAGAGGAAGTTAAAAAGTTCACCAAGGAAAGGAGTGTCAAAAAGGAAGATGAACAGCCCCTGAACACAATCCAACAGTTACTTGGTGCTAGGTGGGATGCGCAGTTATGTGAAGTTGTGGTGAGTCGTGTGATGATGCATACTGTAAAATGCAAGTCACGTCCGGACTTCTGAAAACTGCAGTGACAACAACTGTTAACTTTATGAGGATATTTTAGATTGTGGAGTATCAAATACTCAAAATTAAGAGTTATCATGTACCTTAATGATATATATACACATATATACATATTGTGTGGGACTCAATAAAAAGTAATAAGCTTGCTGTTCAGGAAACATTTGGTTTATCCTATAATAATTAATAAATACATGTACGATTACAAGTGCCCAGAAGACTTACAAGTAACACTGTGAGGAACTGAATCCTGCCTTAAGCTCAAGTGCATCAAGTCATATTAATATTTAGAAAGATTTTTGAAGTCACCAATCAAAGTCATTAAAATTTCCCTCCTACAGTCTGTGAGGGTGCTGAAATGTGGTTCACATTCAAAGCTGGCGCAGATGTCCCAGCGTTTTCATTACAAGTTAGACAAGGGAAAGAACCTGACCAACTGACACATAGAAAATGGACCCCCGGCGAGGATATTAAGCCAGAATGCCACTTCACTTCCTTTAGCTGCAACAAGCACACACACGCGCACACACACGCGCACACACACGCGCGTGCACACACACACACACACACACACACACACACACACACACACACACACACACACACACACACACACACACACACACACACACACACACATCCAGAGGTTGACATACTGTGCATTCATGTATACTAAAACTGATGAGGAGGGGGATTGACTGGGTTAGATGAACATGAGTCAGCAGCCGAGGGAGATTTATGAGAGATCATATTTCACATGGTGGTTCTTGAATATTCCTGCACCAACTTCATTTGCATTTGTACATGACTTTCAGAAGAATAAGAACAAAAGACCAAACATGAGGACAATAGCACTGTGTTATTACGGTTACTGTTAGGAGGAGGGCCTTAATGATGAAAGAAGTTCAAAACAAGACAGGGGGGCGGAAATGTGTCATTAATTATAGACAATTATTATGTTGCAGCCATACTTGACCGTCTTGAGAGCTCTCCAAGATCATGGTTGTCCCACAAAGTTACATAACCATCAACAGTTTCTTTGAAAGTGTTGCGTCAACAAAAGATAAATCGGGTTGACTGGTCCTCATCCTCAGCCGTTCCGCCAAATCTGGCCATTAGCTTGTTGTAACGCTGTCAAAATAAAATGTAAGGACGACAAATGTACATAAATTAGTTGACCTTACATGCATGTATTTTTGGGGAATGTAAGAGAAAGCCATACGTCTAGAGAAAACTTCTGTGCATTTTTTTTCAACGCAGACTCTCTCAACTGAGAGGCCGGTGTGTTAAGCGCTACTGTACAGTGTCTAAGATAACTATTAAATAAATGAATGGTCATATCATATGCTAGAACAAAGGTTTACCAAAAACATAAACACTCTGCGCAAGGACTTAGCAGCTGTTTCAAAAGATGCGCTTATCACACCTATTTCAAAGTGGTCACCTCCTCAGCAATTATCCTAAATTGCTACAAAACAGACAAGAAACAGCATGAAATCAAGTAGCAAACCACATCACACACTAGACATCAAACACTGTTTTCAGGGTTCAACCAAATTTTCTCCTTCAGTGACCACACCTCCATCCATTCCACTTCTTGCCCTATTATTCCAGAAAGCCGTTTACCCGTGTCTGTGACCGTGGGTCAGTCTTTCAATTAAACCAGTAAATGCGAGTGAATCAAGCTGGAATAAATCCTGCTTTCCAGGTGAATTCAACTCAAGTTGACTGGCTCAGACTGCGGTCACAGCAGTGCCCCCATTCGCTCCTTTGCTGGGTTTGACTCACTTGGCTGTAAAAAGACACCATTAGCCAAAAGGCTCGTTAAGCCATTTTCGACCAATTACTTTTCCTTTACACGCAACACTCCCAGCCGGCGGGCTCATGTATTTTTTACAGAAAGAATAAGAAAATGTATGCTCTGTGTAAAGTGCGAAACAATTCTTTGAACTTTGTAGTCTCATTCCCTTTCTTCTTCCATTTAAAATGCACTGTTATTAATGATTGTTACCAGTCTACTAATCAGCACTGTCATAATAATTTGGACTAGTTATGTTTGTGCTGAAAAGTGTACATGGTATTCTAGGAAACAAAGCTGAGAGTTCAGGTAAGGTGAGATGGAAAAAGACAAACTGCATTGTGGAAGAGTGGGAAAGGAAGGGGACAAGTTTCTTACAATGGGATATTTTTCAGCATTTATCTGTCAAAGCAACTTCAGTCACACCAGCATTCAAAAAGAAATGTTGAAGGAAAGCATAGAAATGGGGTGAATATGGAAAGATGTAAAATTTTACTAACTAGGGCCCTATTTTTGTTCCCAGCGCAAGTGTAGTGCAAAGTGCAGTCTAACTCTGCACATGGGTTGAGTTTTCTTGCTTTTGGCATTTTCATAGACTTTGCGCCGAACGAAGGAGGTTTTGGGTGTTTGTGCCATTGTGCACCTTTGTGGGATAGAACAAAAAAAGAGTTTTCCTGGCCAATCGTAGCACCATCACTCATGTACATTAAAATCAGGGCGGTTGGCGGCTCGGAGCGCAGTACACCCAAGTACATGGCTAGACTTTGCGGAAATAGAAATAGTTGGCCGTGCATGTGATGTAGACAATTGGAGACCGCCTTGCACCTGCGACCGTGTGCTTTTAATAAAATACAAATTTGAGAGTGTCATGTTTTTGTTTTTGTCATGGTTTTAAAATAGTTTTTATATGGTCTTGGTCTTGTCACGGCTTGTCTGGGTCTGGGTCTTGACTTGGTCTCAACTCCCAAAAATCTTGGTCTAAGTCACAGAGAGCTCTTGGTCTCTGGCATATTTTATTCTCTGATAGTGTGGACTTGAGCACAACACTGTAAGTAACTAAATACTCCTGACATAAAAAGGCTTTATTTACTAAAACTATATGCGGAATGCTAAGTTGTATGATGTACTGTATATAATGTTTAATTTTAGACAGTACTGTAGCTAAACATGTTAAGTTCCCATCAGACAGGAAAGAACAGGCTCTCTATAACTGAACCATCTTAAATGAGAGGATACTTGGCCAGCACATTATAACAGATAGCACACCAGTGATCTTTCATGCTTCAATTCGCCTACAGACTTTCTTCAATATGTAAAAAAAACAAGTCAGAAACATAATCAATGTAAACAAAGGGAATGCTTCATGCATTTTCAACGAGGAATCAAGATTTCAAAGAGAAGCATGATAACACGTTTATTCTTTGTTGAAAACATTTTAACCAATGATGTTTTTTGGACAAACATATGCATTTAAATGAAGTACAAAGAAAGCTATGTTTCTGTCTGTAGATTGTTTAACTCTCTTGCTTGGGCCCATGGTGAACTGATATCCAGCATTGCTATGCAGTTCTCCAAAAATAAATCCTGACTTGAATAAATGAAGTCATCTTTTGGTAATCATCCATTCAAATGTGATATGTGATGCTAATACCATAATCCTTACGATAAAACCAATTCACATCATATTATATCAATATAATGTGACCAATGATGATATTTACCCACTAGTTTGGATTATACCTTTTTCCACAAGGTATTTTTTTTTATTATTCCAAAGGTGCATCAAACTATTTGTTTAGTGCTACTTATCAGATAATGGTTAACTCACATGAGTCATTTTCATATATTCAAAAACGGTTTGACCATGTTCACCATTATTTACCATAATTTTTAGATAAACTACATGCTATTGACTTTTAATATGGTTGTTCTTTTGATCAGCTAATAAATTCCTAACAGGAAACAACAGTATAGACTAATTTGCACTAGCCAGCATTTTCACGGCTGTTTCCTCGCACCAATGCAGTATCAGGGGAGTTAAATCTGAAATTTGACAGCTACCAGTGTACTCTTAGAGAGGTAACAGAGGCGGAATGCTACCAGCCAAAAATCAGACTGTGAAGTTTAACACCTGTCCATGTCCTTCTGTGTCGCCACACATTAAATTATGCTAATTTGGCAACCCATGTCGGCAGTGTGAATGCGTACTTTGGTCATGGCAAAGTGATTCAGTGAGTCTGAGAGACATACAGTAAGTGAATAAATCCTGCTCTGCTGTTACACCACTGATATGCCAGTTTACCTAGAGTTTAGTGGCTAACTCTATCAAATGCTGTACATTTGATGAACAAATAAGTGTCCCTCAAGGCTCAGTGCGAACAATAGCTCTTCTCCAACTGTATAAACAATATAAGCACTCTGCAGTTTTTTTTTTTAATCAATGTTTATATAGTGGATATATTTTCAGGTCTTGGGTACTGGTAACTTAACAGATAAAGTTTTTCCAGGTTTTCAAATTGCATCACATCAAATGTACATTTAAGTACACTTCAATTTGTGAAATATTTGCACAAGACATCAAACCTGCGGCCTTTCTGGGTCCACCTTCTTTATGGTCCAAGTCATGGAATGTGACTACATCTCCTCCACTGACTAACCCCGAAAAAATAATCTTGTGTTATATCATTGGTGCTTTTGCTCATAAAATATGACAGATTTGAGGTTAAGTAGATACAGAGACACATACAGAGAAGACAATGAATATATATTTGTTTCTGTTGTTGTTTATTTTTACTTTTCTCATCTTTGTTTTGCATGTCATGCTTATGAAAAGTGACAGTAACCTAAACCATACCAGAATATTTCACAGGAATCAAAATGGGGCGGTGAATCTTTACTTAACTGGCCCTCTTCCTCTTTTGTGCCTTGGGAAAACATCTAGTGACAGGTTTAGTGCAATTTGAAAGAAAGAAAACTGAGTTTGATTTGTAAATTGGAATATATTTCAAAGTACACTAAGCTGTCAGGGTGGAGGCGCTGGAGAAGAAGCCGCCGCATAATTCCATTTTCAGTAAGGACAACAATCACTGCCTTTGTCCAAATTCACAAGGCTGGGTCCTCTGAAGGCCGAATTTGTCGGCTGCATGACGTCACTCCTGGCGCAACTTGACAACACGCACAGACTGACACATGAATGGAGTGTCGGTCAATGCGCTACCGACAAGCAGCATTGACAATCCATTCTTGTGTAAGTCTGTGCATGCTGTCGAGTCGCGTCGGGAGTGACGTCATGCAGCCGACAAATTCGGACCCAGCCTTGTGAATTTGGACACAAGCAGTGATATCATTTTAGAATGCTTCCAGTTAAAAGTAGAAAAGGCCTGCTTCTGAGATTACAAAATTTAGAAGAACTCGAGGAAAAATACACAATGTGGCATCATTTGTTTCACTGTAGTTGGTTAACAGCATAAATTCCCAAATTGAGTTTCTATCCCCCTGAATGATACTTTGGCACTAACGAGCCTCACCCTTCACACTGCACTAATACTTAAAATAATTATCTACAGTGTTAATAATTTTTTCTCTCAGCACTTATCTGTTTTTCCTTCTTTGCTTACTGCCCGCTACCTCATTTCCACTCCTCCGCACTTGCTGTGTCATGTTTGAACCTGAACGTGGGAAGGGAAGTTGTTTTGAGTTTGTGAGAGAGATTTCATTAATCCCAGCTGGATACGTTGTCTGTGAATGCATCTTTACCAAACAGTTTCTTGACTACTGTCCAACCCTTTGCTATTTGAATGAGCCAAAACAACTCACTGGGGAACCACACACATTGACACTAATGCTCAGTCTCACTAAATCAGCATGTGTCACTCAACAAGCAATTAACAAGATAGTAATAAAACTAACCAAATACTAAACCATGTTACTCTGGTAAGAGCATGACACATCAGTTTGCAAAGTACTATGCCTCTTGAGTATTGTTCCTGCATACTTATCTCAACATTCATGGCAAGTTTTGGAACAAAAGGGGTTTTGTTTTAGAAAAATCAGAAGAGTTGCAGCAGGCAGCTGCCTACACACCTCTAAATAGATTTGTGTTATTCCTCTTTCTCTAAGATGTTTACACTCCAATATATCATTGTGCACTCATTCCAAGGATGCAGAACTGGACTACAAAATGCTGTTTATACATTCAGCTCCTTGAAGTGGAAAGTTCCTTAACCTTAAACAACCCTTGCGCTGTCTAAAATGATCAGACTGGAAGGTAGCCAGAGGTGTGTCTGTCTTTAAGATGTAATGCTCGTCACTGCATGTAACCATTATAATTCCATAAACCAGCAAGTAACTCATTAGTGACAACTAATAAATTATTCGTTACTAGTAATAACATTACTTCTAATGTCTCACTGATGACAGATTTTTTTTTAATCCTATTCATATTTCTCTTTTTCTATATTTTCGTGACTAGCTCAAGTGCAAGGCGGCAAGCTGCATAAATCTGCAAAGAGGCGTGTTAGACTGAGTGCTGGTAGTGCAAGCTGGCACAGTTTAAAAAAAGAAGTGTACTCTGCGCCGTTGTGGGCGTGAACACAGTTGACTTGTTTTGCCACCAATCAAAGGAGCTTCTCTCATTCTCTTTAAATGTGGTGTGCCAGGAGCACACTGATCGTCCTTAAAGCGATACTTGACTCATTGAGCCATTTTCAACAGTAAAAAAATATTTTTTCTAGAAAAAATGTGATAACATTATTTTTCACAAACAAATGATACCTTTAAAAACTAATTTTGCCACTTGCTGTTGACTAGGGGTGTGAATTGCCTAGTACCTGGCGATTCGATTCATATCATGATTCATAGGTCATGATTTGATTCGATACCTATTAATCTCGATACGAATCTATAAATTGATTATTGCAAAAAAAAATAAACTCAAATTTAGAAAATACAAATCAATAAACTTGTAAATGTACGCTGAAAGATTTGTATGAAAATGTTGTTATTTATCTGAAAATTCTGTCTTATAACTGAGCCACTGCATTTAACAAACAGGTTGCAGTCTGTTTCATGTTTGAACAGCACTGAAATAAAATATTAAGTTATTAATGTTCCATTAATATACCCTTCTTCCATGCTTAATTTGTGAATCCTAACTCTAAGTAAGACGTTTTGTCGAATATTTCAATAAAAAATTGAGGTTTAAAAATCGATTCGGCCGCATATTGAATCGATTCGAGAATTGCGTGCTGTAATATTGTGATATATTGCTGAATCGATTTTTTCTAACACCCCTACTGTTAATTTGATAACTTCATTATTTTTCATGTGCAATTAATACCTTTAAGACACATTTTCCCACTTACTGTCAACTGAAAATGACATAGCCCGTGCTCAGGAAATAAGTAAGGACCAATTATGGCTCAGTTTGCTGACCAAGCCCAGAAAACAGGAGAGCCGTGATTGGTCGTTACCTATTTCCTCAGCACAGGTGATGTCATCTTCAGTTGACAGTAAGTGGGAAAATGTGTCTTAAATGTATTAATTGCACATGAAAAATAATGAAGTTATCAAATTAATCCTGGACAAAATATTTACTTTTTACTGAAGAAAATGGCTCAATGAGTCGAGTATCCCTTTAACATGGTAGGAACTATGGGCAGACCTCAACAGGCGAATGATGTAAAGTTGGCCAGGGAGATGACAGATCTACATTGTGACGCAGGCACTTGGAGACCGCCTTCCATCCTAGTCATTTGTGTTTGTGTGTGTTGTGCAAAGCAAAGGAGATCCAAACAGTCAGCAGCACACACAAAACTGAAGCAGACTTGCATATAAGATGCAAGATGCTGCCCTCTGGCTTCACATATAAAGGGGCTATTGGCAAGCCATTCATATGTAAATCTAAGCGGCAGTGTCGCCCTTGGCATACAGTTTAGATGACTTTTGTCGTCATATTGTCAGATGCGCTAGGAGGTGCACGTCAAAGGACTAACCCTCAGTTTGCCCAGGATGGTGCGGAGCAAATTCCCTAAACAGGCGCACCAAGGCTTGCACCTGCATGAAAATCAGGATATGTCAGCATGTCCTCATGCAACGGCTACAAAAATGGACCCCTAAGTGTCTGTCCTGAAATTCTGAATTTGAATAATATCTGCTTTCGGGTATATGTTTGGCTTGTTATTTTGGAATGATGGCAGCATGCTGGCCTCGTACTAGCATGTCTCACTATTTGTTGAAGAGGCTAGGTTTGGACTGTATAGGTTTGATTCAATTGGAGTACTTCTCTTTTTGCCCTCGGGGTGTCGGTCAGAACACAAAGGAACAGTGGAGCAAAGATGTGGATTGGCATCTTTAATCCAGGAACATCAGCAAGAGGCGGTTACAGTAGTTGTGCTTTAGTGTACATGCATATAGGCATAGGCTGTTATGATGCAGGCACTGTGGCTAACTATGGATGCTTGTAATCCTGAAGTCCTGTGTATGCATGGGCTGATCATCTATGTGGATGTGAAAGCATGAGGAAGCGTGAATGTGTGTGTGGTTCAATGTGTGGTTCTGCAATAAACAGAAAAACAATACAGCGTATGAGTGTGAATACTTGACTCCTAATAAACACAAATACAGTATTGCATTGCTTAATAGCACTCATTGATTGGCTAAATAACTGGGCTGCAAAATTACTAATTCACATGAACAAGCACTATGTTAGCTGTGCACATGAATGACTATAAACACACAGAAACGTTGTACAACATACTAAACATGAGCTAATTACTCAAAAGTATGACGCACGTAACGAATCACTAAACATTATTGTGGCCGACTACGGCCGTGGACATCGCGTAATGGCGTCACGCATTGAGAGCATAATGTCCCAAACTGACGGCAGACATTACGTGCATAATGGGACAAAACATGCAAATAAGTACACAAAACTTTAGTGCACTTCTCTACTAATGTCTAACACACAGAAGAGAACACATTTATGTAGTTAAATGGCGTTTAAGACACTTAATTAGTTACGTAGCGAACATCAAAGAGGTACTCAACTATCTGTCAATCAAATTGGCGTCGGAGCTTAATAAGGCACACAAGACATACGGTAGTGCGACAAATAAACACGATACAAAGTAAACTAAAACACTAATTAGTGTACTCACTTTTGGGTTAAAGACGCACACGATCACCACAGCTCGCAACACATTCTGTCATGGCTGCGTACAACTGCACAATAACCCCTGCGCAACAAGTAATATACCCAGAATGCAATGCGCGCATCACAGAGGTAAATTAAATGACGTCACTCTATTCTTGACATAGAATATGAAAAATAGACAAATATAATAATGATGACCAATAATATTTGTAACCTTTCTAACACTATTGAAAGTGTTTGAATCTACGCTCAGGCAATCCTACATAACAGCAGTGGAGCTTGTATGTCAATTTAAGACTAAATTGTCTATTGGTTTTGGAACGTTCACTAACACAAAAGTTGATGATCTAGGGCTCCAGTCCTAGCTGAAGAAAAACAGCTTCAAAGCATGATGCTGTCACCAACATGCTTCGCTGTAGGTGCAGCTTTGTGTTCTTTTGGTGATGAGCAGTGCTGTGTTTGCTCTAAATATACTTTTTGGAAATATGAGTAAAACGCTCATCCTTTTTTTCATTGCACTATAGGAGATTTCAGAGATTCAGCGGCACTTAAATATGGTAGCAGCACTTCCCCACTTGTTTATTTAAATTAAAACAACAACAACATATGTTATGTGCCACAAATGATTTTTTAAATTGGGTTCATGTTTTTGATATCACAAAAATCTGTCCTTTGAACAGGAGTGTCATTGTGTGTGTATATATATTTTTTAATACACACTGTATTTCCCACGTTAATGTTTAAATTGCTCAAATTGCTTTAATCCTGTCTTGATTTGATGTCTTGTATATCAGGTGAAAATGTAGTGTTTTTAGGACGGAAATCCCGGTAAATCAATCCACACATTTTCTAAAATAAAGTGATACAATTCATCTCACTGACAGCAACTATTACATTTGCTCGGAAACATTCCGCCATCCACATCTACTCATCGCCTTGGCAACTGTGAAAACTGTACACGGGAATGAATCATCCCGCAACCATTTAGCACCATCTAGTGATTTTTAGCTTCCATCACAATTAATTTCACTATTGAAAAAATGTTTTTTTGTTTTGTTTTGTTTTTAAATATTGAGAAATGGTTGTTGTTTTTAAAATCATGAGAGAGAGAGAGAGAGAGAGAGAGAGAGTGTGAGTGAGTGAGTGAGTGAGTGAGAGAGATAGAGAGAGAGAGAGAGAGAGAGAGAGAGAGAGAGAGAGAGAGAGAGGAGTGAGGGAGAGAGAGGGGGAGTGAGGAGGGGGGCAATCTCATTTATGCAATTTATTCACTTTTTTTTTTTTATCTAAGTCAAAACATAAGATGCAGCATCATTTCCTTGCTGCAAAGTGTCAAACTGTAAGAGAGAACGTATGATGGCAATCATCCAAAACGCAGAACACAATCACTGCATTTATACTGAAGAGATGTTGAATTTATTTCAGCAGGTTTTCATGGCAAAAAAATGACACAGCATAACACTGAGTTTCATGTTTCATAAGTCTCCTATTTGCGGAGGTCTGTGAAGGCACCTTATTAGTCATGAAGGGAACGCTGTACGAGACATTTGGTTGGACGAAAACAAGGAAGTATGCAAACACTGAAGTTCGTACTTTGAGAGGCTCTAATTATTCCATTCAAAGATCCTGACATAAAACACGCACTGATAACAGTGTTTTCAGCAAAAAATCGAGCAAAAGTTGTCACTAACAGTGGCTACGCAAGATGGTTGCCCACTGGCTTCAAATCTGTGATGTCAGCGCGCTGTAGCCGCCCTGCTAACCGACGTGTCTATTTGGCGACCATATTGGGAGAGACAATGTTCTCATTCAAGGCAAACCATTATCATTGAAATTATGTTGTAATTTGCTGATTTCTCAACCGATTTTCATTAGATTAATTTTTTAGTCAGTGTCCATATGTGCTGTCAGTACATTATATTTGACATACAAAGAACATATATTTGTTTTTTAACCAATAAAATGTTATTTTCTGTTCCCATGTCATAATTGTATGACATTGTGCGATATGGTACCTTATGCAGCGCAATGTGCCAGTTTTTTTTCTTTGCTATTTTCTTACCGTCCACAATCATGGAATGTGTGACGTCCAGTATCACTGGGGCCACGCAGCTCAAAGGGGCCTGTGTAATACTGTACATATCTATACTGGCGGGGGCAAACTTTCCAAGCAAAGAAAATTGCATGTACATTGGAAATAAATCGTAACTTGCTCATTTCTCAATTTATTTTCATTAGGTTTACTTTATTGTCAACTTCAAAATATGTGCTATTAATACTGAACATTTGATTGAAAGAAAGAAAGAAAGAAAGAAAGAAAGAAAGAAAGAAAGAAAGAAAGAAAGAAAAGCTTTCTAATAATTTGGCCCTGCTAATTTTGTCTTTAGGTGTAGAGGCCAGTAAATATTCTACATTCAGCCATAATCCTGTGTGTGTGTTTGTGTGTGTGTGCGTGTGCGCGTGTGCATATATTGGGTGACCCTCAAGAAAGGTCTATCTGTTTGTCTGTCCATCCATCCATTTATCCATCTATCTATCTGATTTGGCAGTGTATTGACTGCCACGGATAAAAGAAAGTGGCCAAGTAACATGTGTAATGTGCAGAAATCTTCTCAAGGGGAACAACAGCCACAAAAGTGAAAGCCCACTTTATAAGTTTGAAACTTTGCAGCAAGGAAAGGAAAGCGAGACCATCCTAATTGTATTTAAATTGAAGACCAGACGCCTCACTCATTCTTCAATATGCAAGGATTTCAATTGGTTTTGATTACAGCAATGGACAGAAGGCTGGGTAAGTTCCATCCAGCCATCCATTCTCTGTAACAGTTAACCTTATGAGAAAACAGTACAGCATGTCTTAGGAGTGGTTTACTGTGTGTTTTGAATTGTGATGCAGTGTTATGCACTGTACTATTGCACTTTAAAGTGTGATGACTGTACCTGTAGTTGTACCTCTGCCTGTATTTGAGAGGACATAAAGAAACATTTTTGTATATCCACTTCTCCCACAACTACATTGATGGTGGGCAACTGTAAAATTGGACTTTCCTGTATAATGTAAAAACCCATTAAAAAAAAAAAGCTTAAAAATCCACGATATATATATATATAAATCCACAATATAGTGGGGCAGTGAACAATGATCTGCGATATACAGCAGTTAAGTTTGCTGTAGTAAAAATGCAAACAGTGACTCGCAAATAAATAAGCATGTGTACAAGTGTAAATAATTGTGCATGCCACCTAATTAATTACAGTATTGTCAGTAAGAAATGTGTGATTTATAAAGCAATGTCTTTAATTTAATATTACACAAAAACAACCCCCAAGTACTGTAGGGCAACATCAATAGAAACACACCGTCATCTGAGTTTTAATGAAGAAGATGCATGAATGATGAGGGCTTGGGACGCGTCTGTGGGTCAAGGTCACCATCAGTTCAATAATAAGTCCAGGGGAGGTCACTGTTGCGTGATAGTTTTCCAGACCCAAGGATCAGTCAGTTTGTGAGTGTGTCACGAACGCACAGAGGGCGCAAAGGAGAAATGACGTGGAGGGGCGAAGCTTGGTTGTGAAAGCCACGCCCCCTCCTGATGATTTCATATTCAATGAGGTCGGAACAGACTAGGGCAGACATCAGCACAGTAACAACACGGACTTCATTCACCTTAACACCGGCCGTCATGTTTCATGGATGCGTCGACACATCCTCTGTCACCCGGGCAGGAGAGTTGGTCCACTTTCTACCGCCCTTCTGTGAACTTTCTACGGCTACAGCAGCACGCAGTCGCTATGGACTGATACCGGTGCCCCGGTGCGGCATGCAAATACGTACTCTGACGTCGGCGATCATGTGGCTTTTGGCGTAGAAGATCCTCCTTGTGATCGACAAATTTTCTGCCTCCTGTCGCCTGTTGTCTGCCCAGCTACTGGAGCTATATTCTGTGTTTTTCAAACATCTTTCGCGCATTCTGTGCTTTGGGATTGTAACGCACGCTACCCGAGCATCGCTCCAGAACAGTGGACAGGTAAGAAATAAATCTAGTTTCCATGTAGCTCAAAAGTCCCGCAAGTCATAAGTGTATGTAAGCGTATTTGTGTTTAACCATTCTATCTTCTCAGCTTCTGCGCGTTTTCTAAACAGCTCCACGTTTGCGGCTAAATATTTAACTTGTCTCGCTGAGTGAACTTTGCTTGCCTGCTTGCTTATTATCTCCACCTGCGCGCTAAATGTGTCCACCAAGTTTTTTGGACATTTTCGGTGTCCCCCTCCATGTTCGGGCTTTGCTCTGAAACGCCGTCGCCAAGTCGACAGAAGGAAGGAAGCCAGGCAGAGAGTCACGGAACGAGAAACGTCGGGTCTACTTTTCCTCCTCCTCCTCCTCCTCCGTGTGTCGACATAACCAGCAAAACATGGCCGTCCTCTGCCGACATGTTGTTACGTCGCTGGCGAGAAGGAGGGGGACGTTTGGAGAGCGGGAGAGCGTTTCCCTGCGCGGCTATGTCACACCTCCGTTGGGAAGAGAGCGTTCGGCTGGGCTCCCCCGCTGCTGCATCCGCACAGGGGTCTGAGTGCAACTTTAGGAGTCCCGTGTTGTTTATCTACTTCGATTTGTGATGTAGGCGGCGCGGCCAGCCGGTGACGCCTCCTCCCTGCTTGCAGGCTTGCTGACTGAGGCTCACTTTCACTGCAGTGGGCCGCTGCAAAACACCAGGCGCCGTTCTTTCTGTTCCCAATGTCAACTTTGGGACAAGCTGATTCCCTCCCGCTTTAGACAACGCATTGTAGCACCCTTCGGTGGTGGTGGGCATGCATCCCAACACTGTAAAGTCACAAATGGAAACAGGGCAAACACATGGCACAATAACAGAACCATAATTTTGCTTTTTCAGTTTGTTTAGTCTGTCAGCATGGAACAGAACAGTTATTATGTCTAAGCAAATGCTAGGAAACCATCAAGTCCATAGAAGAAACCAGACAAAGTACACAATTAAAGATCTTGCTTTAAAAGATTTTATTGTCAAGTGTGTCCGTTTCACAGAGGTGTTGGTTTCAAATGTACTGAATCTTTGGAGAGTGTCTAGTATTTCCACTCATGTAGCTAAAGGAGATAAGGCAAAATATTAGAAACACCTTTATGATGCAGTGCACCACTATAAACCACACCTGCAACATTTTTATAATTTAAATAGAATCAAGTTCATTTATCAAACGATTCTCAAAGGGATTCATAAGCCCACAGTTTACAAAGATTGACAAAATCCCCATGTCTAAAACCCACCCGGGCAAGGGAAACTCTAGGAAAATCCATTTAGGGGAAAAGAACGCTTGAGAAGATATCACAGATGGAGGGATCCCCCTTCCAGGATGATGGATATGTTACAATGATGGTGAATTTCAATAATTTATACACATGGCAATGTTTCTTGATGTTATTCTCACTAGGGTCACATTGCCCATGGGCACCAGGTATCCCCTAATGTTCACACAAGTAAAAACTAGATTACCAGGGAGATGCATCCTTTTTTTCCTCATGTTGCTATTCTAAAACATAGAATAGTGGCATTTACCAGTAAGCTGTGTGTGACTTTTTTGTTCCTTTTCTATTTTTGAAAGCACAGTTGCATTGATGAAAAATTGTAAATAACAAATGATAATAATAAAAAAGCATAGCAATCAAGTTAGTGGGCACAATAACGATGAGATGACTTGTCCTCGAATAATTTGAAAAAAATTGTAATATTGGAAGTGTGTATCGAACTCGTAATCTTTCACATTAACCAGAACCCAAGTTCTAGCTTGAAGTGTCAAGAAGGTTGGTGACATCTATGTGAAAATCATACTGTCTTGTCCTCATACATGCTAATGTTGTTTTACTCTGTCAGTTAATGTACAGTACAACAGTGACGTGCAGTGAGCTCTAGGTTTGGGTAGGCAGGCAGTCGCAAATTGAGACGCACACACCAATTACAAATTTGTGTGTCGGCAGGCGAGTGTACAACCTATCCTAGGGTGTCCTAGGGTGACCATATTTTTGTTTCCCAAAAAAAGAGGGCACTCAGCCCAATCTCGAGTTATTTGATACTCAAATACAAGATGCCATACAGTCAAACTATTTTAACATATGCCTCCTCTGTATGGGTAGAAAAAAAACATGAAATGTCTTTGAAGTCTTACATTTTTTTTGCTCCGCAATATTTATTTATTTTCTACTTCGAGCGGTGTTAGTATCCATCGCCTTCGGTGCGGCAGCTCAGCACTTGCCACTCAGCTAAAGTTCTGGGCCACCATCACAGCCAGCCACAGTAAACGTTGCAGTGCTTTCTGCCTCCCATTTGCCGCACAACGAAAAACTGCCAATTTCGAACCCGCCTGGACGCCCGGAAAGATATAGTATAGCAAGTAATAAAGTGAATATCTCCCTGTAAAACAGCCTAATTCCTCACAAAATCAAGCTAGCAATAGCAATGCCAAACACCATGTAAAGTGAAACAGCCAGTTAATCGAAGCACACCCACAAAGCCAATATTTGCTTTTGCACCATTTTTTGTAAAAAGTACGACGAATAATTCTTTGTCCCTTACTTTGCTGAAGATCCGGTAGCTAAGGCTTTGTTCTCCCATCCTTCAAAAGATGACATTTTCCCTCAAAATAAAAGGCGTGAAAATAGTTTTATATTCTCCAGAGTGGCGTCATCTTACCGCTTTGCTGTGTGTTTTGAATTCACGAATGCACTGTGCGAACGTACGTTCGCATAGGAATAATCCCGCGACGTAAAAAGGCTGCGTAGCGATCTGCCTATTTGCGTAAACGACTTTTCTACTGTGAAACTGACTGCGCATGCGCGAACACACGTCACTATGCGGACAGGGCTGGGTAAAACACAGTAGCGGCGTGCCTTCAGGAGGAACATTGTTGCAGCATTTTTGCCTGCAGGCCAGACGAAGTATAATGAGTCATTTTTAATTGAGGTATAGAAATCACAAAATGTTGTCATTTTTAAACCTATAGGTAGTGTGTAGGCTTTCTGAAATGAAAAAAATAATTAAAATAAATAGAAAAAGCCAAACAGTTTCAACTTTCATTTTAGCCTGGGGCAGGCAGTGCCTACCTTGCCTATCCTGACCGCACATCACTGCAGTATACTGAATGTGTTCATTCAAACATTTTTTGTAGGTTTATTTTCTGTTGTAACCCCCCCCCATCTACCACATACATGTATTTGTAATGTTTTCTACATTTTACAGTTCTAGAAAGTAGAGTAATTACAGGGATGTGATTTTTCCGCTAATTCGCGGAATTCCGCTTTTTTTATCTCCAAAAATAGAAATTTAAAATTTCCGATTTTTTAAGTGGTAAAAAATCCGATTTCGTCTCTACAGCATTCCATTGTAGTGTTTCCGTAACTGAAATGAAACGGATCCTGCGATTGGCTGAAGTCTCCGCGTTGACCAATAAACGCGCTTGTTATAAAGGCATAGGAGTTTGCCATTGTTCATTTCTCACACGTTTTTGCCGGGTGTTAAAAGAAAGATGTCCGTGATCGAACGCAAAGATGCTCCGCGAGTTAAGGAAATTGACAAGATCGTAAAAAACAAGTTTCGATGGGACTGGTTAGAGAAGGATATATCTACAAATGTTGGAAAGAAGACTGTGACGAATTTGTTCAGTGACTTTATTCGGAAGATCGATCGTGCCGGGAAAGCGCTTTGCATTTGGTGCCATGATACCATTGACTATGGTGGGAGAGGTTTCAAAGCTCTTGAAAGTCACGCAAAGAGCAAAAAACACGTGAAAGAACTCCAGTCAAGAACAACAAATTATTCCATCGCTGGAAGTTTCGGTGCCCAAACGAAAACTCCAAAACTTTACAGCCTCCATCCCTTATTGACATCACAATCGGAAGCGGTAATAGAGAGACGTGATCCACCCCAACAACCTGTACCAGTTGCTGATAGTTGTGAATTTTGAGGTAGGTGGTAAACTTTTCAAATTAATTTGACAGTTTTCCCCTTTTTTTCGAAAATATTATAACGTAATAATGATCATGTTTGCACTTTTCAGGTTTCAATATGTTGACTGTCTTGATGTATGCAGTTACAGAGATGATCTTAGTCGAATATGCATGATTGTGTTTTTACCAGAGCTTGCTGCATGAGGTATTTTATGTTTTTGTTATGCATTATGTATTAAATTAAGAATGATTGATTAAATGATTTATTGCATGGTTGCATTTCCAATGGTTAAAGATAATTTATTATTTTGTAGCTAATTTTCAACATTTTTTGTTACCATAATAAATACTCTGACATGTGAATGTGCATGAAAGTTTAGACTAAATCATTTTTTATTTACTTTGTTCGCATGACATTTTGGATTATAATTCAAATAATTATTTAATTGTTTACTGATTATTGTTAAATGTCTTTTATTCTTCAGGCAATGCTATTGAGAGTGCTGGCCGAAAATTCTCTTCCGTTCACCATGGCCCCAAAGCTCATCACACTGGCAAAGGAACTGGCAAGGGATCCAAAAGCTCTGAATGGACTGTCCATGGATAGAACCAGTGCATCCTACAAAACGAAGTATGGCCTTGCTCACACTATGCTTGATGAGACTTTAACAAACTTAAGATCCTCCCACTTTTCAATGAACATTGACGAGTCCACCAGCAACAATCTACACCGTCTAGGAGGAAGTAGTGTTTGTGTCATGTGAATGGATTGTGCTCAAGAATGAACACTTGTATATTCCTGTAAATATGTTGAATGTTTTAATGAGTAGAAAATAGAAAACAATATTTGTGATATTAAGTGATGTTATAATTCATCTAGAATGTGACAGAAAATATAAATTTCAGAACTTTGAATGAATTTCATGTTTCTGCATGGCCAGTGATTTAGTAGTTCATTGTGTATGCACATGACTCCGACAGATAACATCTTCTGCTATAACAACGACATTTGTGGTATGTTCTAATATGAGTTACTTTTCATTTGGTCATGATACAATTATTTGTTCATGAAATTTGAACTCTTCAACATTATTTATGTGTTAACTTAGTAATCACATTAGTTAGATATGATGATATTCTCAGTGATAGTTTTTAAAAGCAAAGGCAGTCCAATGTTTTTGAATGTGACTGATTTTGAGTTGACTAAAACTGCCAACGGCCCTGGACCTAGCTGGGTGCCGGCGGCCCCCAGACCCCCGGCTAAATTTTCAGATAATTTCACTTTGGTCAAATCACATCCCTGTAATTATCAATGGTAATGCAGGATGCCGTGCACAATAGATTTCACCAAATGTACACACTCTTCGGGAGCTATGTGCGTCTCGTTTTGCTCGGCGTGAGTGTCAGATTTTTGTCTGGAGTGTTATGTGAAATGACATACGTCCTTTTTGAAGAACAATGGTGTTCATGTGCCAATAACCCCCTCATGCTGGGATGACCTAAGCTTCCGTGTTTGTGAACGCAAACTATTCAGCTGCGGCACCCAGTCAGCCTGAGATCTAAGTGGGTTTGATCACAGCACAGTTAACCCTCCTGTCATACTTTCTAGTACCTGCAATTCCTCAGGGTATAAACTTGTCGCCTCACACTCTTGCTCTTTACATGTGAAGAGCTATTTTGCTCATGTTTGTTCGCATGTTCCCCGCGTGTGATGTGCCTAATCTGAGATAATGTGTAATTTAGAGTGACAGCGGGCTCAATTCCTTTTGTTGCATTAATATTTCAAAGAAGGTCTCTTGCTCATCAAAGTAAATCACAATCTTTCTGTACATTGTTTGGGCGTATTCAGAGTGACTATAGACCAAATTGGCACATTTTTATGTAGCTATATCTGTTGTAAATAAAATAATTAAATCCATACAAAAAGTTGATGACAGATGTATTTTGTGGCGGGGGGTGGAGTGATGACAGAATTGCTCAAAGGATTACTCACGAGCGTACAGATGTCGCATCATTGCTACACAGAGAGCATTTAAGTTCAACCAAAAATAATTTTATTTTTGTTGATGGTACTGGATCACACAGCTGGTTTTGTGCATCTGGGAGTGATCGATTGCCACTCAATGCGCCATTCACAATCAAATGCCATCAAGCCCGCCACTCACCCATATTCAACTGCGATAGGTTGCATGTGACCTGGAACAGTTTTGTTTTGTTTTTATTTGTTAATTTTTCCTTTCGGACAATCATTGTGACAATTTTCAACTTTAATTACTATAATTACACCCGAAAAGAAAAAGAGCTGACGGTATGAAGCCAAAGCTTTTTAATTCCCGTCCCCAGAATACATTAGGACACAGATGATAAAGATGTTAATTCGTCAAATATCTAGTTGTGTAATTATCAAGTTGTTGATTGATTCCAAAAGTTCGTCTCCCCGGTGGTATGGGGTCGATCCGACGGACTTCCGGGTTTCACACATCAGCGTCGTTTCCGGCCACTTAGGGCCGCGTTCCAACACTCGAACCCCCACCCCTGCGCCCCCCAACTGCGCTCCTGCACATCATCTCAGCTCTCTGAAATGTTTCGGACAACTGAGACAGACACACTCGCACCCGTCGACGGGAACACGCAACCAAGGGGCACAAAGGTGAAAGCGCAAGAACTGGGATATGACCCACACGTCGCAAACAGGAAACGGAAACAAAGCTGATGTGTGAAAACCAGGAAGTCGGAAGTCCCGATTCCTCCGTGGTATATACCCCATTTGTTGATCAAACGTTGATTAGTTCCCTTGTTGTTTAGTTCGGTCCAGGATAGTTGAGGATAAATGGCAGCCCGTGTCCAGCCACACCCGTCAGTCCGTTTCTTCCTCATCTCGATTCCTGTTCACCGCTGCTTCACGTCATGCAATCCTCTCCAGATTGCTCAGCTTTGTAGCCATGTCCATTCCCATTCTGGTCGTGGCGACGTTGGTTGCAGCTAGGTCTTTTCTCACCCGTGACATGTCGTCACAGGCCATGGACAGGCCGTCTTGCACTCCAGTGTTAGTGCTCACAGTAGACATTTCCACTGCCTTTTTTTGTCCATCATCCATTTTCCTCAGCATCCGATGATGCCAGAGGGCACCAATCCCTAGCAGAAGCATTCCAGCCACCAGCGTGACCAACAGGTAGAGATCTTCTGCGTTTTCAACTTCAAGTGAGGCCAGACACAGCATAGTATGAAGCAGTATAGAAAATGGATTGATCAACACATACATGAATTCTTCTTGTTTTATTATTATTATTATTATTATTATTATTATTATTATTATTTTTAAGTTCAAGCTTAAATAAGAAAACCATTGTTTCTCAGTTTTATCTCTGTGTACTTCAACTTCTAAGAATATCACGGCCAAACATCTTGCTGTGTGGTGATCCACTCTGTTGCTTTCCTGGAGGCGTTTCCTTCTCTACTTTAGTCAGAGGGTGGAAAAGTGAAGAAGACTACCAGTACTGTCTGTCAGATTTTGTGGGATAGAAAATCTCTATACAGGAAGAGGCGCTGTCAAGTTTTAACCCAGAAACAGAATCAAAACACAAAGATCCTTGAGCGCAATCAGTTTAGAATGTACAACTTGCATGTCAAATCTATTGTATTAGCATTGTACATTCGTTCAAATGAAGTCAATGCATTTTGTTTGTTTTCTTCTGCAGCATCATCAAAATTATTTTAAAGATATAATGTATTGTATGCTAGAAAGGTTAACTGTGATGTCATCAAACTCTCATATATTGCATGCCATTGGACAAGGAAAACCTTTGTTTTCATTTAGCTTTCTAAATGTATTTTTTCACTGTGTTGGTTTGAAGAGTTTGGTGTGTAAAAATTTGATTTCTTGTTACAGAACCATTGACCCAAGCCCCCTCACACACCTTTTGAAATGCACTTGATTAGAACCAAAATTTTTAACAGCGCTCTCACCATTCAAATGTTCTTCTGTGTGATCAGACAAAAATTCACAGGCACACTTCTGTATCTTGTTGAAAGTATTCCCAAAAGGTATTATACATGCAAATGGGAAGCCAAATTCATATTGTCTTCAATTTTCACCTCCTGTAAATATATTTAGCAAGTGTCCCAATATTTATATATGTCAGTCATGCAGTAACGTGTGTGTGTGTGTGTCTGAGAGTGACATAGCTGTTAATTTAAAGGCCTGTTTTTGACTTTTTACATTTGTCTTGCAATGAAAGTCATTCTACATGTTTAACACTTGCTGGTGTAGTCAGTATCTTTGTGTGGTCATGCTTATTTGTTCTGTGGCAATATAGCCCAATACATCCATTTTAGTCTTTTGGGCTGACTTTCCATACTGACATCAATAGCGCCCAGCATCCACTGGATCAAGCATTCAAATCAAGTTTTAAGCTTTATGAAACACAACATAAGTCATAGCACATTCGAATGATGAATTTGCTCAGCTTGGCACTGTGATGTGATGCTTTTGTTTCAGGTTTTCAGACATGTTGTTTAGTGACTAATGCTCCCAGAGAAGTTAGGTCATCACCTGTTTTATGAGGCAAGAAGGGTGTGGACATTAGGAGGCGGGAGGGGTTGGTAAGAGCCAGATGGAGAATTTGTGGTAGGGCTGAACGATCAATTGCGTTTGCAATATAATCGCAATATGATAAAAACACAATTTGCTAATTGTAAAGGCTGCAGTATGACTGGTCATTTGGGAATGGAATGGAGGGGTTCAGAGCGTGTGCACGTAGCGAGTGTTGCTTTTTCGGCAGGCTTCTAAGCACAAGCAATGAATAAAAACAATACCGATAGCTGTGGTGCGCTGCTAGCAATAATGCTACATGGCTATTAGCAGCGCGACTGCCGCGGCTCACAAATGAGAAGACTCGATGGAACACATGCGAACCAAAATGTTTAAACTGGTTTTAAAAGCCGCTTTATGGGCTCCGGGTGGCAGAGTGGTACCGTGGGTGCAGGCAGCATGGGTTCGCTTACCTGCCCGGGAGACCATGTTCGTGTGTGCGTGAGTGACAGAGTAAAGCAACTGACCAGTGCGAATGTTAATGACGTATGTAAACAAACACGCACGTACATGGCTGAGAATTATCGCATCCGGCAAAGTTATCAAGCTAATTTTTTTATCATCGTGCAAATAATTGATTTATTGCATATCGCGACAGCCCTAGCCATAAAATTGTTTCGATTCTTGAATAAATGTTATGTTCTGTAACATGCGAATTTTCCATCATTCGTAATGTAGGCCATAGCCACCTACAGTGAGGACAGACAGAACAAGGTCAAAGCAGTTCAACTCATTATAGCCTTCCACAATATTTGCTTTCAAAAACGTAAGCTGAAGGTTATATGGTATTGCAAAAATATCAGTCAGTCTCTTTATTGGTGAGACTACACAAATTTAAATTTCTGAAATTCTCCACAGAAGAAACCGACTTCTCCAGACTGTTATGCACCATAAATGTGTGACTTTTAATTGGGGTTGGTGCCCACTGCTTCTATTTTTGCCATTAATAGAAATTATGGTTTGACTTACGGTTAATATTTTTATACCTTCATGCTCTATGTAAAATTTCAAAATGTGTTCATTTAACGTGTTGGTTCTCGTGAAAATAACCCTGCTCTGTTGCTGTGCAGAACATAGTACGGCACTTGAGAGCTCAGTGCAGCACTTTGCTTTGCCCTAGAGGAGCCACGTGATGAGGTTTGAATTAATTCTGTGGCAGTCCAAAATGCTGCCTCATACACTCCTGTTAGAACACACCACGTAAGTGGTAACAGTGCCTTTCCTCGCCCACACTAATTGCCCTTAACTCTGTATTGGCCAACTTGTTGAACAAGTAGCATGGATTGGTAAAACACAAGCAGCAATATTTGATGTGGCTTGTAGCTTTCAGTTTCTATAAAGTCAGTTGTTCTTGTCATTTCACGTGTGATTTTTGAGCTTGTTTAAGCGGCTCAGATAATGGATGGATGGACAGTTAAAATGATAGATATGGGTTTTATCTTCAGTGTGGTTTCAAGTTAATGAGCTGTGGCCACTACTGTGACAACTGCATACCCCAAAACTCACTGTGAGGTTGACCGATGCATACATTTACCTAGTTCTTTTTAAACGAGAGAAAACAACCTCGGCTGAATTCTGCAAGTTGCTCAGTTCACTATGTGTTCAGTATTTCTCCCTTGCCCACCTGATTAACCTGGCTGTTTTTTGCCATTTGACATCATTTATATTTGAAGGAAGTTCATGTCCTTCTGAAACATGTCTTCAACATGTCTGTAACTTCCTATTCCTTCTTACTGATAGTAGTCGTTATCTTGTGACCTTCATTAATGACGAAAGCACAGTTACCATCAAGGTTTGTCAGCTGGCATTGTTATTAAAGTAAACCCCCACATATTTGTGGCTCGGCATTCGTTCAGCATTGGCCTACCAGCCTTCAACTGCTTTAATTAGAAATAACCGCTGCTCCTGAATGAATATAACGGCAGCAAAACGGGGGTCCATTGGCAACGGACAGTCCGTCATTCCTGACCGACTGCCTACTTCTGGTAATAGCTATATGAGATAATGAGTGAGTGTGGCTGAAATGTGCAAAGCCCAGTGGAATCTCCAATTTTGGTACGCACCAACTCTAAACCCTAAGTTGCACTTACTCTTGTCAGAAGTTCAAACTTGGAACCTACTAGTTGACGAGGAAGTGAGATGGAGAGCCTTGAGGTTTTCTTTGTTCAGCACGCCCTAGTGGGTTCAGAAACATCCACTATTAAAGAGCTAATATCTCTAGAAATAGTACGCCTATGGTCTTTGTTAATGCAGATTTTGATAGACAGGGCCAGAATACATAGATATAGCAATTTACAGGTCTGTACCTTTAGATGCGAGCCTCCAAATATAGTCCAAAATGTATTGTGCAATATCCGGATCCCAAAAGTGGCAGTGGCACCCACACTTTAAAGGACCATAACTCGAAAACCATTTGAGCTAGGAGGCCCAAATTTTGTATTCTTTCTTTAAGGCACTAATGGAATAAAATAACCGTGCCAGCAAGCTGAATTCTCGTGGTATTTGTGAGTTCACAAACTCCGGAGAATACATATTGTACCGCTCCCTCTGATATGTTTGCAGCCCCAATTTTTTTTAGGTTGGACCAATTAGGCGTTGTTTTGGGCGGGACGAAACCAATAAGCGCAGATTGTGGAGGGAAACAAACAAACCTAACAGACCAATGGACAATGTTCTTGCAGAATTACTCACGTTTCCTGGTTAAATTTGAACAGCGAGATGCACTTTGTGCATTTTTATCTGATTCTGCGTTCTTTTTCAAGAGCCAATTCGCAACTCAATTCGAGTCACTGCACCAATTCGTGCACAGCCTTAAATGTCTACTCTTGTCTCAAACTGTTTATTTCTTTCTTTTTTTAACTTTTGTTGCTAACCAGAGATGAATAACCTAGCCAAGGAAATTAATCTGTGAAGATGCTGGGGGGTGGGCTAAACGGTACTACCTAAGCTTCTAAGCCTGAGGAGGGTATTTTGACTTGACTTGGTGTGTACCCTGAACGGCAAAGGGGGGCGTGCTGTGCAGACAAACGATGATTGCTTGTTTTTTAAATTTGGTGGGGTGTTGCGCAGCCGCCATTAGCCTAATTGCGAGCATACAGTTGTTGTTGTTTTTTTTACTTTGAGGGTACAATATTTACTAGTTATGATGTCCTCATTAGTCGCAATAATTTCAAATGGAGGAAAAGCGAATGGATAGGTGGACAGAGGTACAGGCTCTTCTAAGCATTTGGGAGACGAAGGCATGAAGCACGACTTTGAATCGGCGTCACAGAAGCCACCTTGTTATTACTGCTAAGCTTGGTGAGGTAAACAACTAAAATGCTCACATGACCCCCAAAAAGTCTGTAAAAGTGGCAAAGTTACATCAAGATTTTAAAACGCTCATGGATCACTACAGCAGCAGCTGGAGTGGAAATTACTGCCGATTGAATGGGACAGCCAATTTGTCGCCACGGCTCATGGACACCGGAGTCAGCGCGCCACGGATAGACAAAGGTAAATACGACAATAATCTTACAGAAATACTTGTAATATTGTCATTTAGTTCGCTACCTTGTGTGCCGCTTGCCAGCAGCTTAATTGTGTGACTGTGTCACTCGGTACTGTATTTTGTCACAAGCAGAAAATCTCCTGTTAGTGTTATTTTGCCGTGAACAGTCGGAACAACAAATTCTTGGCCTACCCTGCCATGAATACCACGATTGTTTATCAACATTTACAAGCGTATATTATTAACAGAAATGTGCACGCCCAGTTTGCTGCGCCGCCGTGACTGCCATTTTGTCCAGTCAAACACACCTCACCGGCAGTTAGCTTAGCACTGCATTAGCTTAGTGTTAGCACCGCAAAGTCCCGTTAACGTAGCGCTGGGTAATAAATCAAATTAATTTGATACATTCATTTCAAAAATCTAATTAGCTCAATCGAATTTTGTCTTTTGCATTATTAAAAGCTGTTGTTCTTATGTTGTGTTACATTCAAATGTTTTTGTAAGTTGTAATTTTGCACAAGTGACAGAATGCTAAATGGGTGGTTTACAATATATGTTTACAATAGCTACCAACTACTTAATTGTGGCGTTTAAGAAAAAAGTATGAATGTTAAGTTTATGTTCAAACTCATTTAGATTCAGTAGACATTTGTACAGTGTACATTTTGGACAGGTATTATTTTTGAATAAATTAAACCTTTAAATAAACGTTTGTTGAGTTTATTAGATTAAAATCGTAATCATCCTGAATGTCTGTAAAAATCGATATTTTATTTTTTGGCAATATCGCCCAGCACTATGTTAACGTAACGAAATACTGTAGAAGCTTATTCCACTCACCGTAACACTCGATGGTGAATTGCCGGTCACAAATATAGTTCCCGTCACGAAAGACCATCTTATTCCGTGACAAAACAACACTCTGTGGCGAGTTGCGGGTCACGGCAAAAAACAACAATCCACCATTGCCTGTGTTTTAATGACCATACCACATTGAAATTGTTTAAGTACCATTCAATTATTCACACAAATGTTTTTGTTTACCGGTTATCAGCAGCACTTTATAGTTACATAAAGCAATAACGGGCTGATGCCAAAGCTAAAGCCGCTACCTCCCTAAAAAATAAAAAGCTTTACTCACCACCTACAGTATATGGACCCCAAGTATTTAGCCAAGTCAAGTAATAAACAATATGGAGAGTTTAACTATAGACACTGTGCTTAGGTATAAGAACAGACAATGAATGTACTTCAATAATGATTTAAATAAAATGTATTGCAAATTAAATAAATAAAAATGCACCTGAATAAATATTAAGAAGCCAACTGTTGAAGATTGAATGCAAATGTATGCAGCCATCACAGTCATATTCTCTAATACTAATTTGTGACATTTTTTCTGCATGTGTTTAAATTTAGAGCTGTTGTGGATGGATATGTTAAAGTTTCCGATGCAAGCACAATTGTGAGCTCATCATCATGCTACCATTCAGTGTTCACCTGTCTCGGTAAAACATTTTACTTACAGTAGCTTGCGGTACTTGTATTGCCAACTGTAATAATTTTGTGTTTCTATGTCAACAGGAAAGCACACAAGGGATAGATTCAGTCAGTGAAATGGACATTGTAAGCCAGGAACTTAACAGGACAAGAAATGATGTACGGCCAGGTAGATGTCCTCCAGGTTGTGGACATGCACTGAAAATTCAGCCGAGCTTCTGGCTTTGCTTTAAAAAATAATAATAATAATAATTTAGGTGCACAAATAAACTGTTGCAATCTACAATACAATTTGATCTACAATTTGTCCCCCCCCCCCCCCACCACCACCACCACACACACACACACACAAAAAAATGCCATGCTAACATTTAAAAAGATTAAAAACTCGAGTTGTCAATCAAGTCATGTACACTTAACTTTTGCCAGGTGGCAAATACATGATCAACTGTACGCAGGGCTGGCCCTAGGCGAGAGTGTAGATTGTAGCCCCTCCCAGACAACTACAAGTAATTCAAATAAATAGCATAAGTACAGTGCAATACAACTGTTTAGTGCAATTTGTGCTGACATTATTAACTACAAAATGTTTTCAAACTATGTACAATATATTTGTGTAAGATACATATAAAATAGGGATGCACGATAATGCTATTTTCAACCGATACCGATAAATAATTTAGAAAGTGCAAATGTCGATAACCGATAAGCCAATAATTGTTTGCAAAATTAACTTGAATACAAATATACTTTCAAGTCCTACTATAAGTGTAACATGTACAAATACATTGAAATATTGTGTAAAGTACCATGAAGCTGAATTTTATTGATATCTCTGCTTCAAAGACAACCAGTAACTCATTTTGAGTTTGCCAAAACAATCATGTTTTAATAATGCAACAAAAAACTGCGAGGGTAACATTTTAGGCAGACACAGTAAAGAAAGCCCACACTGGCGACTGTCATGTCGCCATGATGCATCTTTTGTAAACACGAGGTTGCTTGCATTATGTCACAAATATGCGACACTACCATAGGAGAGGGGAGGGGTTGAGGAGTTGGGCACAACTTGAGCCACAGATGGACCAACATGGCATGTCTATTATTATCGGCGGATTTCTTTATTATCTTGTTTATCTGTTTGACGTCAAATTGGCCGATAAATGCCAATAATTATCGGTCACCGACATTATCGTGCATCCCTAATATAAAAAGTAACAAAAATAATGAGGCCAATGACGGACGCCCATTTTATTAAGAATTGACGAGAAATTTCAAAAAACTGATGAAAATTAACGCTATTTTGATGTTTATTTTTATAAACAATTCTGATTGACTGACATACATGCCGCTTTTCCTCCTCCTCCTTTCGCCGCTTTCCTAATGCAGTACCTGAAGGCTTGGACCTTTTCATTGTAAAGGTTTTTTATGTATAGACAACAACATAAACGAACCATCTATCTATCTATCAATAGCGCTAACACTCTGAGATGATGCGCGACCCCTCCCCCTACCTTTCACTGTAAACAGCAGCTGCAGGTCAGATTCAAGGTGCCAGGTCATGATCTCATATTTATTTGGACTAGAAGTCATAAAAAAATAATTATATAAAATATATATGTAATAATGTAAAATAAATAAAATATATATGCTCTATAACATTTTGTAGCATCCTTGGTTGAAATAAAGGTGGTCTCTAACTAGTTACACAGTGTACTTCACCTCCTATTAGTCACGCAATGCCAACCGGACATTTTTATGAATTTATAAAAAACCCGGACGCAAACAGGACGTGAGAAAATGGTCTGTTCTCCCAAAAGAGGACACATTTGGTCACCCGACCATATACTATAAATGAATTGCCCTAAATTATTATCTTTTATAACCTTGACAATCTCTTGAGTACAATTTATAGTGTAAATAAACATTTTAACCTTGCCTGTTGCCTTTATAAATACCTTAAAACAAAAATAAACCATACAGTTTCCTAGTCAATAAAACAGAATCTTGAGCAATAGCATTGCTAAATATTTACCAAGGACCGTTTAACTATGCAGTAAATTACACAATGAACATGAAATATAGCAACATTAGTTAAACAATGAAACATTGCTCCAATACGAACCTTGTTCCCTTCTCAGCCAGGTGCTAAAGAATCGTTCACTGAATTAGTTGTAAATTTCAGTTTTCTCTGATTTCCTGTGGTGCGCACATGTCTTCTCTGCACTTGGAAGACGGCGTTACTAAGTACGTTGGTTTCTTACGTCAGTTCCTACCGGTTTATGAGACCTTTTCCTGTACCTTTTCCTTTATCCTATAAGATAAAAGTATCAACTATATCATAATAGCACAATAAAACACAATTCTGCAATACAAAAATGCAAAAACTAAAATAATAGCAGGGTAATTTAGATAATTTATTTTAGAAAACCTGAGGGGGGTGGGGAAAATATTTTTTAAATCTTTTTTTTGCCCTGCAATTTGGCACCCCCTCCACTAGATGGCGCCCTAGGCGACCGCCTAGTTTGCCTATGTCCTGACTGTACGTGATTCTGCAACCTAGCTTCTTTTGTTGGAACTACCTGTTGGACAGAAGGGGTAGTGCAGCTTGTTTCTTCACTGCATTATGCTGGGCAAGCTAGTTCATTCAAATGAGATTGATGAATCATCAGTCTCATTTGAATGAACTACCTTGCCCACTGTTGCTGTGTGTGAACACAAACGAGTGGGCCAAACACAACTTCTTAAGACCAGGAACTGTCTGTACCAGGAATTCTAAGTTATTGGGCTTTTTGGTGTGAAAGTGCCTTATGTGATCTGTAATCTTCATATAGTTGCCATTAAATAGTTAAGCATATGTGCACCACCATATGCATTACTAGGAGTGTTCTGGTTTTGGTGAAACATTCTAATCATATCTTAATTTTTTTCCAGCCTTCCCACCCTATATTTTTTATATAGCATTCTCTAACACATTAAGACCTAAAGCACCTGCCAAAACATGCCTCTAAAAGTTTTCCTGGATATTCAACAATATTGCCAAAGCCTACTAAATAATTGATATCCCAGCTCCTGAAGCAGATACATATTTCCAAAAACATTTCAGAGCTTACATCTGTGTTGTACACACACACACGCACACACACACACACACACACACACACATATATATATATAAATTTTTATCTTCATTGTCTATAAACATATTTCTTACCAATATGTCACTGTCTGGTTACACTGATTCGAAGTCCTCCCGCGCCGTCGTCAATCGCCATGATTTATTTCATAACTCCTGCGAATCTGCATCAGCCATGAATGCTCGAATAAAACTCCCAAGACATGTTACGAGGCCCACATCACCCTTTCGTGTATATTCTGATACATTTCATTGGCTAAGATACCAAGAATTGGTCAAAACAAAACAAAATGACGTATCGCTCTTCTGGCTTTAAAGGTAGAAGAGCGCTAGAGCACTCCCGGCTCTAGTGGTAGAAACACGGTAATGTGTTCCCTGCCTTAATGGGTTTAAAGTCATATAGCAATTATTTATTTCACTGAATTTAATCTTGTTTGGCTGTCAAAAATAAGTACAACCTAATATTACCAGAGTGCTCCATTAGTAAAGTTATGTAGAACACTCGACACAAACTGTGCTTGGTTTTACACATAATGACACTGGCTTACACTAGTCACGTTTTTCAGAGGGACTGTGAGGTTTTTTTTTTTTTTTTTACCCTTCCACGACTCGCTTCACTGAGTGGGATGTGTTGCTGTGACTCACCCACACAGTGTATTTATCAGTTTGCTGATCCTATAAGAGTTATACTCTAAATGCAGTAGTTTTCTGTGGTGTCATCATTTAGGACTTAATACATTAGACAAAGTCTCTATCGATTTCCCCTGTGTTCTTTTCTCCCCCAGTACATGCTGTAATGCAAGCCAATGTTCATCAGTGCTTTTGCTGCCATCTTCTGACTCCCTCCAAATGACGACTGCACTCGTCTACGACACTGTTCTCACATAGAGCTGCATTAAAGGCAAAAAATAAAAGAAAGTCTGGCAAGTGACTGCCAGGCTGAATAGTCATACAAATTTAATGAGCATACAGACAGTCGGATGTTGGGGCTCCAGCAGAGAGCTCCCTCTGCACACAGAAATCAACTGGAGGACCAAGGTTAGGCACACCACAGTTGGTGAGCATGCTTTTCTTAAAAGGCCCATATCATGCTAAATCTTTTTTTTTTTTTTTTTACTTTTAGCCTTATTAAAATGTTAAGTCTTCACTAAAAATACCGGCAACGTGTTGTTTTCCTCCATTCACCCATCCCTGAGCATCCATGCTTATTCTTGCTCTCCAAGCACCACCTCCACCCAACCCAAGAAAATGACAGGATCCTCACTTGACGTCATAGGTGTCGATAAGTGAGGACCCACCCCCGTACCTCCCCTGCAGATGAAACACACGCCCATGCACACTAATGAATACTGGTGCGAACCAAGACACACTTTTTTAGGTGGTCTCTTCCAAACGAACTTGGTGCGGTTTGCTTCAAGTGTGAATACAAAGTACTGCTGATTCGCATCAAATGCAGGACACATGCGTCATATGTTGGGCTTAACAAGCCACCGTAACCAAGCGTCGTGGATAAAACAAAATTGCCCCGGTAGTGAATGTTGTACTAAATTCATTCAGAATCCTCTCCATTCTGTTTAGCAATGCATATTGTGGGTCGGGCATCGCGGAACCTGCGTTAAATGAGCTGCTCTTAACGCGCACAATAATTAAAAAAAAATTCATCTACAGACAAATATGCAGAACGGGAATGCAGCACATAGGAATTTGTTTTCCCCGATTTCCAGATTGGTGTTCTGCATGCCGCCCTCGTCATTTATTTCCAATGGGAGCACAGATTGTCATTTGCGTTGATGTATTTTGGCAGAATATAGTTCACTTGCAAAAAGTACAGTGTAAATACAAACGAACCACACCAAACGAAAAAAAAAAAGTCCGCCTTTGGTCCAGACAAAAAAGAAGACACCACTAATAACTCATTTCCCAGTATTGGATTAGTCGTGTATAAAGAATAAAAGGGCAAATATCTCTGCCATCTTATTCCGTGAATTTTATTTTAAACCAATTAAGTATCAAAATAAAAAACATACCGTGGTGAACGCCATTATCCTGGTCACATTTCCCGTACGTAAACGACAGCTGCCGTCGTTCACTTGAATGGGAGTTTGCTGACGGAATGTGCAAGAAAAAGGGCGCCTTCTATCCCAAATTCTGCACCAATTCTGATCAAAGTCAAATCCTTAGTACGTCAGGTTTCATGTAATTTTGTGTGGGGTCGACTCGAGTCTGACTCGAGTCCAAGTCACATAACACCTCTGATATTCAGTATCTGACATTAACCAGTAATTTCTTAGTCAGTTAACATTGAATATCAATATCTAGCAGTTGTTATCACAGCTTACTAATATGGATATGGCATAAATTGAATTGCTCATCTGATCTCCACTCTTATTGTCTGGGCAGAAAAACAAGTGGGAGGAATATACCCAGCTCAAGCTTAACTACAGCCTTTTTTCCCTCTTCCATCATTACTCAAAAAGTGAGGGAAATAATTCATTCATAATTGACTGATAAGGGGCGATGGCTAGCTCAGTGTTGAGCACCCACACCATGTGTAGAGGCTCGTCCTCTGAGCAGGTGACCTTGGTTCGATTCCCAGACGGTGTGGTCCTTTCCTGCAGGTCGTTCCCTCTCTCTCCCCCGTTTCCTGTGAATTCTTCAGCTGCCCTATCAATTAAAAAAGGCAACAAAAAAAATAAAAATAATTGACTGATAAAAAGTTTGTGTCAATCATGAAAATACATTGTGTCCCTGGCATCAGGTGGAAACCTTACATCTCAAAATTCCAAAATCATCACTTTGCAGGAAACCAAAAAGACAGTATGTTCGCTCAGCCATTAACTGTGCATCATCAAGGAGAGTGAGGCATTTTCAAAAATTTAGATCGGTCAATTATTTGTGAAAATAACATACACACGTGGGGACTAAAATACCAAATTGACCAAATTTTGGCACAAGAGGTTTTGGCCTCACGTCACATTTAATGTTATTTGAGATTTTGTAGATTTATTTTATTGTTACAACAATGCAGGAATACATCATTTCAAAATGCAGCAACACCCAGCAATTAATTATATGGTCTAATTAGTTTGTGGCCAGAAAGGCTACCATAGACAGAATTAAAAACTAAGTCTATGAACAAAACATGGCATAATTTGTTGTGGAACAGTTTCAAATTTAAAACAATTTATTTTATTTTTTTAAATACAAAACGGTGACAAAACATACACAGATGAAAACTTATATGGAGTGAAAATCCCCAGCCTGTCAAAGTTAATGTGTGAATAACTGCATTAGCACATGTGGAGCATGTCTTGACAGCTAGAATGTGTTTGTGTTACACTGTGTGCTTTTAAATATGAAGGCGTTTAGCTCACAGCCTCGGTGTCTGCTTCTTTTAGACGAGGCAGTTAATTTTTATTTTTCCAAGACGTGTGATGAAATAAAATAAAAAATGTATAGGAATAATCCATCCATCCATTTGCATGACCATTTATCTTGTTTAGTTTTGTGCGGTGCTGGAGCCTATCACTGCCGACTTGAGGAAAAAGGCGGACTACAACCTGGACTGGACCCCAGTTTATTTGTAGGGCATATTAAAACATGGACAACCATTCACACTCACACCATGTGGAAACTGAACCTATGCTGCCTGCATAGTCGGCTGAATGTAGCACACTATACCATCAGTGATTCCTATAGAAGTAATGATTTCATTATTTCTTCCATCTGAAATTTTAGTACTTGTACTTACTTGCTTCTGGAGTTTGGTCAAGAGGTGCAGAGGAGATCAAGCATGCTGTTCCAACATTTTCCTCACTTGGTTAAGGCAGTGAACAAGACATAGGGCCTGATTTCCCAAGATTCCAAATAAGGAGTGCTAAATCATGTTCACTCTCGCCACAGGTCTGATTTCCTTTTCTTCCAATGCCAACCGTTCATCAGCAATGAGGCAGCAGCAGTTGTGCCTGATACAGCGGCTTGCAAAAGTATGCATCCCCCTAGGAAGTATTCACGTTTTAATACCTCACAACCTGCAATAAAAATGTATTGTTTAAACATTTGCATCATTTCATGTACAGAACATGCCAACGACTTTCAAGATGTGAAATATTTTCACCCCCTGAAAGTCAGTACTTTGTCGTGCCACCTTTTGCAGCAATTACAGCTGTAAGTCTCTTCTGATAAGTCTGTATGAGCTTGCCACATCTTGCAACTGTGATTTTTGACCATTCCTTTTGGCAAAAGTTCTCCAGCTCCTCCAAGTTGGATGGTTTCCGCTTGTGAACAGCAGTCTTCAAGTCAAACCAGAGATTTTCAATTGGTTTGAGGTCTGGGCTTTGACATTTTACTTCTTCTCCTTAAACCATTTGAGCGTAGCTTTAGCAGTATGCTTCTGGTTATTGTCCTGCTGGAAGGTAAGCCTTCGTCCCAATCGCAAATCACAGGCAAACTGAAACACGGTTTTGCCTCCAGAATGTCCCTGTATTTAGCACCATCCATCTTCTTCTGCGGACCAGTTTCCCAGTCCCTGCTGCTGCAAAACATTTCCACAGCATGATGCTCCCACCACCATGTTTCAATGTGGGGACGGTGTTCTTGGGGTGATGGGATGTGTTGGGTTTCCGCCAGACATAGCATTCATTTCCCTTTGTGGCCAAAAAGTTCAAATTTTAGTCTCATCTGACCACATAATCATCTGCCATACATTAAGCGGGTCAGCCACATGCTTTTTGGCAAACTCAAAACGTGCCTTCTGGTTTTTTTTTTTACACTTTTTTCCTGGCCACTCTTCCTGACAGCCCAGCTCTATGGGGTGTATGGCTTATTGTGGTACTATGGACAGACACCTCTGTGTTTGCTGTAGGACTCTGCAGTTGCTTCAGGGTTGCCTTTGGTCTCTCTGATCAATGCATTTTTTTGCCCGGTCTGTGAGTTTTGGTGTTCGGCCAGGTCTTGTCAGTACTGTATTGTTGTTGTTTCCATTTGACAATTACGGATTTAATGGTGCTCCAGAGATAATCAAAGATGTGGATTTTTTATTTTTTTTTTATAACATAGTCCTGACTTGTATTTCTCTATAACTTTGTCCCTGACTTGTTTGGAGAGCGCCATGGTCTTCATGATGTGATGCTTCTTGCTAAGTGGTGTTGCTGCCAATTGAGGCTTCTCAGAAAAGACTTGAGAGTAATCGATTGCACCAGCACTTTTTAAGGGGCTTCATGGCAAAGGGGGTGCATATGCACAAGCCAATTTTCATCTTTTTATTTCTTAAAAATATTCTTTTATAAATATTTTTTTTCTCATTTCACTTCATCAACTTAGATTACTTTGTGCAGATCCATCACATGAAATATTCAGATGAATGATATTTAAATTACAGGTTAGAATCTAACAAAATAGATCAAAAGCAAAGGGGAGTGAATACTTTTGCAAGGTTCTGTATATGTACTATATCTTCACGTTGTTCAGTCTGGAATTTTATTTTTTATTTTTTTTACCTAATTCTGATTTTGAGTGGGAAAAGTGATACTGGCACACCTTTTCACTTTGCATGTTGTTTATGCCTCCATATTTTTGAGTGATGATGAATGATGATTCTCCAAACTGCATTAAGTCACGCTGCAAGAACTTTACAAAGTATGTGAAATCCAGGGGAGAAAATCTTTATGCTGAACGCATATGGCAAGCCTAGCATTTTCTTTAGATATTTTATCTGGACTTATCCATTTCCCACTAGTGTTGTTCCGATACCGGTATCAGGAGAGAGGCCCCGATACTGCATAAAAACAGTGGTATCGGCATTGGCCAAGTACTAACAAGTAACATACAGATACCTTTATTTATAACGCTAATATAGGACTTTGGCTGCAGCATCTTGTGTCATCAGTGGCATCGACCGATACTGCAAAACTGGATATTGGAATCGGTATCGGGAGCCAAAAAACGGTATCGGAACAACATTATTTCTCACCTCTGTCTAATACATAATGCGGTCACTGTGAATACTGTCACTGACTGTAGCTGCTTCTAGACTAGAGCGCTACCTCCTCAGTTGCTATAGCGACACCATTGTAATGAGTGCATTATAATGACTTCTCAGTGGGTCGTTTGAAGAGTTACGTTATCTGGGGAGGAACTTTGATTTGTGAGGTTCTGTCTCAGATATCGCATCAACTTTATGACACTTCTTATTTTCATCATGTATGCAGAGACACAATTATTGTTATGAAGGTGGTATGCAAATTGTAAGAGGACATTCCGATATCCCCCATTGACTGCTTTATAGAAACTCACTTGATAGTGGAGCACTGGCTGCTCCGACTCCTTTGATTTGTACTTACTTGGGAATATAAGAATGTAGCATCAGTGTGAAGCCTCTAGAATATCAATCAACTTATTCCAGTCTGACTAGCGTCTTGACTTCTTGTAATGTTACCTTGGGAAACTGCTCCCCTTGCTATTGATCACTGACTTTGCTTTGCCTCTTTCTTTTCTATCTGCAGCACTGTCCAATACATTAAGTCATTACTGTCTCAATGTGTCAAGCACAATTTGCATGTTTTGTATTTGCACTGCAGCTACGTAATTAATTACAAAGATCACACTTCTTGGTCCTACCTGAAGTTGCATTTTGTGTAGAGCTGTTAAACAATTAAATTTTTAAATCAGATTAATCACATCTTAGAATTTCGAATAATCATGATTAATTGCTTAATTATCAAAATTATTTGCTCGCCAAATTTAAAGAGCACCTTTTATGTGTTAATTCTTTCGAACATTTAATGTTATGAGGACGTCTTCAACAAGTTTTTATCCACTGCACACGTTCATCCTCCTCTTTTTCTAATCAGTTAATTACTTGCATAATGATAATGAAAAATGAAAATGACCCCGATAGTTTGACATGAACAAATATTCTGAATGTCATACGCAAACATTTATTAAATGCTTTACTTTAATGTATGTAGTTATGTTTATTGCTCAAACACAACCTGTGCTACCTTTAACGTATAACCATCCGCTGTCACCTAAAGGATCATCTGTGGTCAAAATTAATAGTGTGATTAATCTGCGTTGTTTACATGTTTAATGCGATCATTTTTTGTGATTAATTAATTAGTTAACTCTTTAACTTTGACAGCCCTAATTTTGTGACAATGAGGTAGTAATGATCTACTGACCTTTATCAGTTGTTGAAACTATACATTTCAGTTAAATTCCTGTTGATGTTCCATTGTTTTCCAGCAGTAGTCAACATTTGACTCATGTTCACTTTGAGCTTTACGGTACTTATATTATGTTAATGAAAAGAATAATTGCAGAAGAATCTGAAAATTCCCTTAAAAATGTTTCTGATCCATTTGTGATAGGACATCAAAGTACTAGCCTTAAGCCCTGATTTTACTGAGCGGTGAACTAGCAAAGTAACTGAAGTGAGTAACCAAATGTGTTTTCCGCTTTTAATTTTGGGTACCAGCCACAGTGATACAGTACTTCATTGGTCAATGGCGAACAATCAATCCTTTTCTCAAACAAAGCTGGTCTTATTCTTGTTTTCAACCGTTACATTCCAAGATGAAAGAATGCAAAATGCTAGATGTCCTCTTTTGCTCACCTTTGGAAACTGTCCTGCTTCTCTTCTTTAATTAATTAATGGAATCCATTGCCAGGCTTCTAGATGTCACATTATTTGCAACACTGAATCAGCAATCGTCACACCACCCACATACATTGAAAGAAACGCAAGCCAGGTCAGGGATTTTCATTCCCAAACCGTAACATTGCGAGATAAACAGAAAAACTTGGTGTTAATGTGACTTTTTTGTGATAGGAACAGTCTCTGTGCTGTGCTGATGTACCAAACCCAACTGAATAGAGCTATCAGGCATATTTATGAGTAGAACAGTGTCTCTTGCAATTGAATTTACTGTATCTGGCTCTGTCACTTTCTTGTGAAGCTAAAAGCCGAACTTTGTTTTGTGTGTCCAGGTGGTGTCCTGCCATGCATTTGCACGAGGTCATCCTGCTGCGGAGCTGACACTGTCAGCGAGACAAGTCCAGAACTTCGCCCCCGATTGCTCCATTCTCTGCTACTCATTGTGCCGCAAGGGACAGTGGCACTCCTGTTGTAAAAGTCTGACCGGTCCCAGTACAAGTCAATCCTCCTGGCTAGTGGACACATCTTCTGGGCATTTGTCCTGCCTCTCTGGCTCCTCAGTCTGCCAAGTCAAAGTGTAGGGACCGTTTATAATTATCCATCATCATGTCTAGCCGGCGAAAGGCTTCCACCCCCTGTATGATCCGCCCACAGGAGACGATGGTAGCGCTGGATGATGATGATGAGGTACCCTATTAGCTCATCCAAAACGTATAAATGTTTTTAATACTTTGTCTTGCACTCCCAAAAACATATTTATACGGTTTTTATGTTTTTTTTTTTATGCTAGAGCATACAGAAGGCTTTGATACAGCTTCTGACATGAAGAGGTTACTTAAAGCAATGGTAGTTATTACAAAAAACGGCCAGCAGGTGGCAGCAGAGTATAATTAAATCAGACAGGGCCATGCTCCTTTTCTCCAGTGTTTTCAACAGGTTTGTGAATAATGATGAAATTTAGCTATGTTCTCATGCTAATTGCTGCAAAACGGAAACAGATACAAATATACTTATTTTTCCTGATGAAAGAAGAGATTCTAATCTTTTTTTTGGCATTTTTTTTAAATTTAGGGTAAATATAGTGTACATGTGAAAGTTGAATATATTGCCATGTCTTTTGTAATCTAAATGTGTGACTTCCTCTACCAGACTTCAGAGAACCATACTGAGGAGGAAGCTATGGAGACAGATCCATCTGGTGACCTAGACCTGACGGGGAAGACCTCTGACTCCCCAGCTGCGCCTGAAATCCCAGTGTCAGAGTCATCAGACAATTCCAAGTCTTCACGTAAACAACAAAGGGGCTATGAGTGCAAGTACTGTACCTTCTCCACTCAGAACCTCACCATCTTCAAAGAACACGTGGATGCCAACCACCCCAACGTCATCCTCAACCCACTGTACCTGTGCGCTGTTTGTAACTTCAACACGAAAAAGTTTGATTCCCTCACGGAACATAACGAGAGGAATCACCCAGGGGAGAGCAACTTCAAGTTTAAACGCATCAAAATGAACAATCAGACAATCTTGGAACAGACAATAGAGGGCTGCAGCAACAGTGCAGTCATTTATAATAGTTCTAGTGTCACATCTGGTAAAGCAGAGGGGCAGAGCACTGCGCCCCTCAGCAAAACCACCGCAGTCAAGATAGGGAAACAAAAAGTCCTATCTTCAGATAATAAACGGACGGAGCCTCAGTTGTGTAAACTGAACCCCGACTTTACTAAGAAAGCTATCACAGCACTCAACGTCAATGGGACAGTTATCATCCCGGACTCGACTCTCCTCAAAGCTGACGGCCTTTCTCACATCATGCCTTCCCTGCAGCGGCCTGTAAACTACACCCAGGTAAGTTATTACCAATATTATAAAATAGCCTGTTGATTGTTGGTGTAACCTAGCATTATTATTTTTCAATTCTTTATTTTACTTTCTTCCAAGTGTAAATATTACTCTCCAGGGTCTGGTTTCGGCCTAGAGGCTCATGGCCTGTGGTGGACATGGGAATGGTGGGGGTGGGGGGGTTAAAACATCCATCAAAGATCCATCTACAACTGTCACGTTCACCCGCCATGTGTTTATTTTTCATTCACATTTCCCACAATAATCACATCACTTTATCTGACACTCAATCACTGCCTAGCAATGTGTTGATAAGGCACAGGCAGCAAGCTATGCTACGCTAAGTTTGTTGGAGAAGCATTAACATGCTGAAACAAGGTTAACCGTTCACGACAATTTTGTAGAAGACGATTGGCTCCTGTAAAATAGTGATGGGACATACTGTGAAAAGACCTAAACTCGTTCAGTGCTAATTTAACAACAAACCGAATTATTTGCGTCGAGCGGCAGGCGTCCACTGCACTGTGGCCAACTCGTCATCATGTATACATGTTCCTGTGTTGCCATCTCCAAACTCCATCAGCTCCACTTTGTAGTAATTTCGTAAAAGTTTTTGTCCTTTTGAAACGACCCCAAAGATTAGGCATATGCAAAAAAAAAAATTGTTTTCCAAAGTAAAAGCAAATGTTTTATTATGATTTAACACAAAGATAATCTGCTTTCATGAAGGTGTACAGAAATTGGAAAATATTCACTGTTCAGATCCTGAAATTTGGAGCATTCAGACTATTTTAAATAAAAAAAAGGTATCTAAACAACTGTGATGTTAATTTTCGGTCAACAGAATGTAACAAAATGGTTGCCCTCTGAGATGGATACAAATGGATCGATTTTGCTGCTTATTTACACAAACGCAATATTGCCGTGTTTAGACTGGTTTGGGGCACATACAGCATATCATTTTTTGGGTTGTCTTCCCTTTTGACGTGCAGTTGTGCAATTTATTACCTTCGTAGCCGCTTCCATATTTTCAAACAAGGACATAACCATTTCAATTATTTCTCTGCATATTAAATATCACTATTTGTGCTTTATAGCAAATAAAGCTATATGAAGTACAAAATATCAATATTAATAGTTGGAATTTGACTATAATGAACAGTACGACGTGTGTCATTATTATTCCAGGTGCCGAAAATTGCTATTCCCCTCAACACAACCAAATACAATCCCTCTCTGGACGAAAACCTGACCCTAATCTCTTCCTTCAACAAGTTCCCATACCCAACACAAGCTGAGCTCTCTTGGCTCACTGCAGTCTCCAAACATCCAGAGGAGCAAATTAAAGTTTGGTTTACTACCCAGAGGCTCAAACAGGGCATCAGCTGGTCACCGGAGGAGGTACAAATGGTCCATTTCTTATGATTATTATTTTTGTTGTTGTTATTTTTATTTTTTTTCAGTTGTTTGAGGCCGGCTCTGTAGTCAGTCAAAACATGGGAAGGAATTGTAATTAATGTATTAATTAATGTAACAGGAATTCATTTCTCCTGCACCAGGTAGAGGAAGCAAGAAAGAAAATGTTCAACGGTACAATCTCCTCTGTGCCTCAGACCTTCACAGTAGTAACGCCTCAGCTTACCACTCAGTCATCCACCAACACAGCAACTGTAACAACGGCAGTCTCCAAATCCGTGCAGCCTGCAGCCTCAGTTCTCCAGTCCGTCCCTTGTCAGCTGCTGGGACAGACCAGTCTGGTGCTGACACCTGTTGCTAACGGCGCCACTGTCACATGTGCACCACTGGCACTCACGTTAGCTAACCAGGTGCAAAGCAAAGACAGAAATCTTAAGCATATATATATATATATATATATATATTTTAGGGGTGTTAGAAAAGTCGATTCTGCAATATATCGTGATATTACATTACGCAGTTCTCAAATCGATTCAATATACGGCCGAATAGATTTTTAAACATCAATTTTTAATGTAAATATTCCAACAAAACGTGTTAAGTAGGGTTAGGATTCACACATTAAGCATGGAAGAATGTTATATTAATGGAGCATTCAGCCTTAATATTTTATTTCAGTGCTGTATGATGCAGTTATGCAGTTATAAGCCTGAATTTTCAGATAAATACATTTTCATACAAATCTTACAGTGTACATGTACAAGTTTACTGATTTGTATTTTCTAAATTTGAGTTTAAAAGAAAAAAAAAATCTCAATAATCAATTAAAAAATTTGTATCGGGATTAATAGGTATCGAATCGTGATACAAATCGAATCGCCAGGTACCTGGCAACTCACACCCCTATTTATATATATATATATATATATATATATATATACACACACACACACACATACTATACATACTATACATACAAACCCTATTCCAAAAAAGTTGGGACACTGTACAAATTGTGAATAAAAACTGAATGCAATTATGTGGAAGTGCCAAATTGTAATATTTTATTCAGAATAGAACATAGAGGACAGGTCAAAAGTTTAAACTGAAAAAAATTATCATTTTAAGGGAAAACTATGTTGATTTTAAATTCCATGGTATTAACAATTCTCAAAAAAGTTAGGACAAGGCCATTTTCACCACTGTGAGGAATCCCCTCTTCTTCTTGCAACAGTCTGCAAACATCTGGGGATCGAGGAGACAAGTTTCTCAAGCTTAGAAATAGGAATGCTGTCCCATTCTTGTCTAACACGCGTCTCTAACTGTTCAACTGTCTTGGGCTTTCTTAGTTGCACCTTCCCCTTTATGATGCGCCAAATGTGCTCTATAAGTGAAAGAAGTAGACTGCAGGCTGGCCATTTCAATACCCGGATTCTTTTCCTACGCAGCCATGATGTTGTAATTGGTGCTGCATGTGGTCTGGCATTATCGTGTTGAGAAATGCAAGCTCTTCTCTCTTCTATTCTGAACAAAATATTGAAATTTGGCACTTCCACATTATTGCATTCAGCTTTTATTCTATATATATATATATATATATATATATATATATATATATATATATATATATATATATATATATATATATATATATAAGCAATGTAAACAAATACAATTTCAAATGTGACCCAAAAAAAAGTAACTCAAGTTGCTTTCCACAGGTTGCTCAGTCACTGAAACGACCCTTGGCCTCACCCTCAACTCCCTCAGAGAGCAAACGGCCCTCCATCATTCAAGCCATATCTGCGCCTATCCCCACAGCCAAGCTTGCATCGCCCAAAGTGTTAAATTTCACTGCAGACCCCAACAAAACAGCCGAGCAGCTGTCAGTGCTGCGGTCCAGCTACATGCAGTGTCCTTTCCCAGAGGAAGAAGAGGTAGGAATAATGAAATAACCACTCTTGACTGATATAAATATAGATCATGATAATCACATGCATTTTGTCGTGTGACAGATCTACAGGCTGATAGAGACCACCGGGCTGTCCAGAGGGGAGATTAAGAAGTGGTTCAGTGAACAAAGGCTTCTTAATCTCAAAGGTATTTGGTGTCTTACATCTGAAGTTATGAATTACCTACACCTGTTGGTTTTCATTTTAAGCTCTCAAACTACTTTTCAAACAACAATGTGCAGTCCTAAAATAACTGCTTCATAATAATTTTGGTACATTGGTTTGGGACAAGGAAAATATTGTCATGGCAACAACATCTACTTACAGAGGACTAATATTGATGGGTCAACTTTGACACAGTGTTCAAGGAAGGATTTGCTGATGCCATCTTAACAACATAAGAGGATAAGTGGAAGATGATAGATGGAAGATGGATAAATTATTTGCCTTTTTCGACAATCTCAAAAATTTTGTAAATTACCGACCATACATCGTCCATGCAGTTTAAACTCACTTTCATGGAATGTTTTTTATTCTGGAGTGCTGTGTAATGACATAATTGATGCTTATGATTGCCAAACCACTTAAATGTTCTTGTGCCACTGATGAGCAGTCATAATGAGCTTCAGTTTTAAGAAGACGGGGGGGGGGGAAGATGCTTCAATGCAGAGAAAATAATTTACAAGATATATATATATATATATATATATATATATATATATATATATATATATATATATATATATATATCCTATATACTGTATAATAAATAAAATAATTGATTTTGTGGAGGTGATAAGTTAACGGCTAAGTTAGAAGCTCACATTTAATGTCAAAATATATATATATATATAGATTGTGCCGATTGCTTTTATATTTTCACAGATTGAAAGTGAATTTTGGTGACTATTGGTCACAGTTATGGGACACTCAAGCGACAACTAGACAAAGACCAAGCGAGACAGTTAACAAGCAATGCTCCATTTTGTTGACGAGCAGAAACAAACAGGCGGCCCATAAAGAAGAGGTGTTCTGGTTGTGCTGAAAATTGTCACCAAAAATACCTTAAATCACTACCAAGTTTTTCAGGGTGGGGGGGATTTTTGTACTGACATCCTTTTTACATATTGTCCGATACTCCTATTGCATGAATGCCAATATTCAGGCCATTCAATGGTCCCTTTAAAAGTAAAATAAATATGTTAATAAATACAATCTGTTTTATTTAAGAACCTGATGCCAATGTATTTAAATGTGTATTTTCACTTTCTTAATTGAATGTTCCTCAAAAGTAATTTCCATACAAATATCTGTGGTGAACACACATCACAATTTATACAAAAAAAAGTCTTCACTTTCAAGGCTTGATGAACATCTACTTAAGCAACTTCAGCTCAACTTCCAGTGTTTGCACTGCATGTGGAACTTATCATGATAAACAGTGGGATACGTTGAGGTCATCTGTGGCCTATATATCTACTGTCGTTCACAATTGAATTCAATTCCTGGGTAACAAATATTTGTTTGTCTCTGTACCCATTTAAGGTGTTCCTCCGCCTCCACTGTTGGTGAAAGCTGAGGTGACTCCAGTACCTAAAGATGGACCCGTGAAGAAAGCAGTGCCGAGCCACTTCCCCTTGCTGGAGCGTGTGAAGGGGAAATCATCGGAGCAACTGAAGGCACTTGAGGAGAGTTTCCAGCGAAGCAGCACTCCAACGGATACTCAGCTTGGTACAACTTCACTGTCAGACTTTTCACATGGTAGTAGAAAAGAAAAGTGATGATTTAGGGCTATTGCCTGCATAGTAAAACCTTGGTGAGAAGTTGAAAATACACTACATAGATTGATTAAAATTTCACAAAACTCCCAAGATTTTTTCAAACAAAAAAACAGCTTTCTTTCACAGCAAAAGATGTGCAGGATGTGTGAAAGATTTTGTTTGATTAGCAGTGGTTGTGGTCTTGATATAAACATAGCTCGAAAAGTAAGAACATTTGTGTTTTGCTAAATAATTATCATTATCATTATTATTATTATTATCATTATGACAGGTAGTTCTCGACTCATAAACACAATGGGTTCCAAGAGACTATTTGTAAGTCGAATTGTTTGTAAGTCGAGACTTGTTAATTTTTTTTGTTTTTAAGTTAAATATAATTAAATAGAACAAACGCTTAGAATAACAAATATGAAACTAAATAAAATGAAATTATATGCATTGGTATACTGTATAGACCTTTGCTTTCCTGGAATTTACAATATTCATTGACTGGTGTCTTGTTACTTCAAATTCAATGTAACGGGAAGCAAGTGTCATTGAATGGTAACAGCAGAAATAAGCTGGAAATTTTGTCATGGGTACAGCCCACCTTTTCAGCTCTACTGCTCATCCCACAAATATATGTTCCTAACAAATGTGACACCATTTTACTAATTTCCTCCCAAAAACATATAAATACGTTCTATTTTAAATATTTTAATTGTCCCAAAGACGTATTTATACGTTTGTTTGTTTTAAAATGTTTTTTATGCTACAGCATACAGAAGGCTTTGATGCAGCCTCTCTACTGTAACCTTGCCAGCAAGATGAATTATTGTGGTATTTGTGAGTTCACAAACTCCGGAGAATACATCTTGTACCGCTCCCGCTGATACGCTTGCAGCCGACCTTTTTTAGGTCGGACCAATCAGGCGTTGTTTAGGCAGGACGAAACCAATAAGCGCTGATGGCGGGGGGAAACAAACAAACATAACAGACGAATGGATGCTGCAATTAATTTTGTTCTCGCAGAATTACTCACCGTTTCCTTGTTAAATTTGAACAGTGAGAGGCGTTTCGTGCAATTTTATCTGGTAAAGATGTTCGTGCTTTCAAGGCAAAACGGCAGCCCCCTGAGATGAATAAAAACGGGTGAATTTTTCTTCTTAATTCATATTTCACAAACACAATATTAATCAAAACTAGAAAAATTCCCGCGGAAATTTTGAATGGGACTGCTGACTCTTTGGTAATGAGCTGAACAGTTTAAAATTTAAACCACTGGAATCGCTCAAGAAATGTGGACGTTAACCATAATCAACATCAACTAAAAGTATCTCACTGTCCCTGAAAATGTATTTTAAAAAATGTAAATGAGCTGAACATTTTAAAATTTAAATGACTGGAATCGGTCAAGAAATGTGGAAGTTAACCATAATCTAAAAATATGTCACTGTCACTTTAAGAGCACATACATTTTTGACTTGGAGACGTCACGCGCCCCACATTGCATTGAGATCGCATGAGAGAAGCACCCCTTGTACAAAAGCCTCTCACGACTTAACGGTTGAAGATACAGATTCAAGAAATGGCTCGTTAGAACGGCAAGGGTTTGGGGAACACGAGCATGTTCTCATTTTCTTAATCGGATAAAAAATGACCAAATGAGAGCAGGTTGAAAACTTATGATTTATCAGAAATGGAGAGAGGAAGGCGCCTGAAATTAACATGTACAAGACAGGCGAATTAGTCCGACTTCTCTTGCTTAAGGTGAAAATAAAGGTACTAAATGACACCTTAGCCAAATAAAAGTTAGTTTGTCTGAAAGAAGACACTCGTGACTACAAAATGTGAGAATTTGACGTCTAGTGACAAAAGATCGTTGCCATGGTGACGAGTTGAAGTGACGTCACGCACCCACATTGCATTGAGATTGAATGAGAGAAGCACCCCTTCAACAAAAGCCTCTCGCGACTTAACGGTTGAAGATACAGATTCAAGAAAGGGCTCGTTAGAACGGCAAGGGTTTGGGGAACACGAGCATGTTCTCATTTTCTTAATCGGATAAAAAATGACCAAATGAGAGCAGGTTGAAAACTTATGATTTATCAGAAATGGAGAGAGGAAGGCGCCTGAAATTAACATGTACAAGACAGGCGAATTAGTCCGACTTCTCTTGCTTAAGGTGAAAATAAAGGTACTAAATGACACCTTAGCCAAATAAAAGTTAGTTTGTCTGAAAGAAGACACTCGTGACTACAAAATGTGAGAATTTGACGTCTAGTGACAAAAGATCGTTGCCATGGTGACGAGTTGAAGTGACGTCACGCACCCACATTGCATTGAGATTGAATGAGAGAAGCACCCCTTCAACAAAAGCCTCTCGCGACTTAACGGTTGAAGATACAGATTCAAGAAAGGGCTCGTTAGAACGGCAAGGGTTTGGGGAACACGAGCATGTTCTCATTTTCTTAATCGGATAAAAAATGACCAAATGAGAGCAGGTTGAAAACTTATGATTTATCAGAAATGGAGAGAGGAAGGCGCCTGAAATTAACATGTAAAAGACAGGCGAATTAGTCCGACTTCTCTTGCTTAAGGTGAAAATAAAGGTACTAAATGACACCTTAGCCAAATAAAAGTTAGTTTGTCTGAAAGAAGACACTCGTGACTACAAAATGTGAGAATTTGACGTCTAGTGACAAAAGATTGTGGCAGTGGTGACGAGTTGAAGTGAAATTTTTTCTAATACATTATTTGGTTCCCGGCACTGGATGGCTAATTAGCCAACAGAGTGTGTGAGAAAGCTAATTCAGCCACTGTCTTTGAACCCGAACAGGGGGGGGGGCTTTCATTCCTTAAAAAAGATTTTGACACTGAGCTAAAGATGGGAAAAATTCCTACAAAATGAGCTAAATTTCGTATCGGTCGGATAACGTATGCGCGCGCAGCGTGTCTTGGAAAAAGGTGCTTGAAGTGTGATTTTTTTCCCATTCATTCCTAATGGGGAGTTAATTTGGGAGTTTTTTGGGAATAGCGTCGCCATGGTAACTGGGAATTCTTAGAAAAATAATAGCGCAGCGAGTCAGATCGAGCCGCATCGTTTGATACCTCATTTGTGCCGGTGCGATGTACGGTACGGGCCGCATTTTAGCGGAAAAATCGCTGGAATAATATATAATAACTAGAAAAATTCCCGCGGAAATTTTGAATGGGACTGCTGACTCTTTGGTAATGAGCTGAACAGTTTAAAATTTAAACCACTGGAATCGCTCAAGAAATGTGGAAGTTAACCATAATCAACATCAACTAAAAGTATCTCACTGTCCCTGAAAAAGTATTTTAAAAAATGTAAATGAGCTGAACATTTTAAAATTTAAATGACTGGAATCGGTCAAGAAATGTGGAAGTTAACCATAATCTAAAAATATGTCACTGTCACTTTAAGAGCACATACATTTTTGACTTGGAGACGTCACGCGCCCCACATTCCATTGAGATCGCATGAGAGAAGCACCCCTTGTACAAAAGCCTCTCACGACTTAACGGTTGAAGATACAGATTCAAGAAATGGCTCGTTAGAACGGCAAGGGTTTGGGGAACACGAGCATGTTCTCATTTTCTTAATCGGATAAAAAATGACCAAATGAGAGCAGGTTGAAAACTTATGATTTATCAGAAATGGAGAGAGGAAGGCGCCTGAAATTAACATGTACAAGACAGGCGAATTAGTCCGACTTCTCTTGCTTAAGGTGAAAATAAAGGTACTAAATGACACCTTAGTCAAATAAAAGTTAGTTTGTCTGAAAGAAGACACTCGTGACTACAAAATGTGAGAATTTGACGTCTAGTGACAAAAGATCGTTGCCATGGTGACGAGTTGAAGTGACGTCACGCACCCACATTGCATTGAGATAGAATGAGAGAAGCACCCCTTCAACAAAAGCCTCTCGCGACTTAACGGTTGAAGATACAGATTCAAGAAAGGGCTCGTTAGAACGGCAAGGGTTTGGGGAACACGAGCATGTTCTCATTTTTTTAATCGGATGAAAAATGACCAAATGAGAGCAGGTTGAAAACTTATGATTTATTCGAAATGAAGAGGAAGAAGTCGCCCAAATTAACATGGGAGAGATAGGCGAGAGAGTCCAACTTCTACTCGCTTAAAGGGAAAATAAAGGTACTAAATGACACCTTAACCAAATAAAAGTTAGTTTGTCTGAAAGAAGACACTCGTGACTACAAAATGTGAGAATTTGACGTCTAGTGACAAAAGATTGTGGCAGTGGTGACGAGTTGAAGTGAAATTTTTTCTAATACATTATTTGGTTCCCGGCACTGGATGGCTAATTAGCCAACAGAGTGTGTGAGAAAGCTAATTCAGCCACTGTCTTTGAACCCGAACAGGGGGGGGGGCTTTCATTCCTTAAAAAAGATTTCGACACTGAGCTAAAGATGGGACAAATTCCTACAAAATGAGCTAAAATTCGTATCGGTCGGATAACGTATGCGCGCGCAGCGTGTCTTGGAAAAAGGTGCTTGAAGTGTGATTTTTTTCCCATTCATTCCCAATGGGGAGTTAATTTGGGAGTTTTTTGGGAATAGCGTCGCCAAGGTAACTGGGAATTCTTAGAAAAATAATAGCGCAGCGAGTCAGATCGAGCCGCATCGTTTGATACCTCATTTGTGCCGGTGCGATGTACGGTACGGGCCGCATTTTAGCGGAAAAATCGTGGAATAATATATAATAATAACAACAAGAAAAATAAACCACTGTCCTAGGTAGAATAACAATATGTGCCTGCTTGCTTCGCAAAGCAGTCCCATAATAATATTAACTAGAAAAATTCCCGCGGAAATTTTGAATGGGACTGCTGACTCTTTGGTAATGAGCTGAACAGTTTAAAATTTAAACCACTGGAATCGCTCAAGAAATGTGGACGTTAACCATAATCAACATCAACTAAAAGTATCTCACTGTCCCTGAAAATGTATTTTAAAAAATGTAAATGAGCTGAACATTTTAAAATTTAAATGACTGGAATCGGTCAAGAAATGTGGAAGTTAACCATAATCTAAAAATATGTCACTGTCACTTTAAGAGCACATACATTTTTGACTTGGAGACGTCACGCGCCCCACATTGCATTGAGATCGCATGAGAGAAGCACCCCTTGTACAAAAGCCTCTCACGACTTAACGGTTGAAGATACAGATTCAAGAAATGGCTCGTTAGAACGGCAAGGGTTTGGGGAACACGAGCATGTTCTCATTTTCTTAATCGGATAAAAAATGACCAAATGAGAGCAGGTTGAAAACTTATGATTTATCAGAAATGGAGAGAGGAAGGCGCCTGAAATTAACATGTACAAGACAGGCGAATTAGTCCGACTTCTCTTGCTTAAGGTGAAAATAAAGGTACTAAATGACACCTTAGCCAAATAAAAGTTAGTTTGTCTGAAAGAAGACACTCGTGACTACAAAATGTGAGAATTTGACGTCTAGTGACAAAAGATCGTTGCCATGGTGACGAGTTGAAGTGACGTCACGCACCCACATTGCATTGAGATTGAATGAGAGAAGCACCCCTTCAACAAAAGCCTCTCGCGACTTAACGGTTGAAGATACAGATTCAAGAAAGGGCTCGTTAGAACGGCAAGGGTTTGGGGAACACGAGCATGTTCTCATTTTCTTAATCGGATAAAAAATGACCAAATGAGAGCAGGTTGAAAACTTATGATTTATCAGAAATGGAGAGAGGAAGGCGCCTGAAATTAACATGTAAAAGACAGGCGAATTAGTCCGACTTCTCTTGCTTAAGGTGAAAATAAAGGTACTAAATGACACCTTAGCCAAATAAAAGTTAGTTTGTCTGAAAGAAGACACTCGTGACTACAAAATGTGAGAATTTGACGTCTAGTGACAAAAGATTGTGGCAGTGGTGACGAGTTGAAGTGAAATTTTTTCTAATACATTATTTGGTTCCCGGCACTGGATGGCTAATTAGCCAACAGAGTGTGTGAGAAAGCTAATTCAGCCACTGTCTTTGAACCCGAACAGGGGGGGGGGCTTTCATTCCTTAAAAAAGATTTTGACACTGAGCTAAAGATGGGAAAAATTCCTACAAAATGAGCTAAATTTCGTATCGGTCGGATAACGTATGCGCGCGCAGCGTGTCTTGGAAAAAGGTGCTTGAAGTGTGATTTTTTTCCCATTCATTCCTAATGGGGAGTTAATTTGGGAGTTTTTTGGGAATAGCGTCGCCATGGTAACTGGGAATTCTTAGAAAAATAATAGCGCAGCGAGTCAGATCGAGCCGCATCGTTTGATACCTCATTTGTGCCGGTGCGATGTACGGTACGGGCCGCATTTTAGCGGAAAAATCGCTGGAATAATATATAATAATAATATTAACTAGAAAAATTCCCGCGGAAATTTTGAATGGGACTGCTGACTCTTTGGTAATGAGCTGAACAGTTTAAAATTTAAACCACTGGAATCGCTCAAGAAATGTGGAAGTTAACCATAATCAACATCAACTAAAAGTATCTCACTGTCCCTGAAAAAGTATTTTAAAAAATGTAAATGAGCTGAACATTTTAAAATTTAAATGACTGGAATCGGTCAAGAAATGTGGAAGTTAACCATAATCTAAAAATATGTCACTGTCACTTTAAGAGCACATACATTTTTGACTTGGAGACGTCACGCGCCCCACATTCCATTGAGATTGCATGAGAGAAGCACCCCTTGTACAAAAGCCTCTCACGACTTAACGGTTGAAGATACAGATTCAAGAAATGGCTCGTTAGAACGGCAAGGGTTTGGGGAACACGAGCATGTTCTCATTTTCTTAATCGGATAAAAAATGACCAAATGAGAGCAGGTTGAAAACTTATGATTTATCAGAAATGGAGAGAGGAAGGCGCCTGAAATTAACATGTACAAGACAGGCGAATTAGTCCGACTTCTCTTGCTTAAGGTGAAAATAAAGGTACTAAATGACACCTTAGTCAAATAAAAGTTAGTTTGTCTGAAAGAAGACACTCGTGACTACAAAATGTGAGAATTTGACGTCTAGTGACAAAAGATCGTTGCCATGGTGACGAGTTGAAGTGACGTCACGCACCCACATTGCATTGAGATAGAATGAGAGAAGCACCCCTTCAACAAAAGCCTCTCGCGACTTAACGGTTGAAGATACAGATTCAAGAAAGGGCTCGTTAGAACGGCAAGGGTTTGGGGAACACGAGCATGTTCTCATTTTTTTAATCGGATGAAAAATGACCAAATGAGAGCAGGTTGAAAACTTATGATTTATTCGAAATGAAGAGGAAGAAGTCGCCCAAATTAACATGGGAGAGATAGGCGAGAGAGTCCAACTTCTACTCGCTTAAAGGGAAAATAAAGGTACTAAATGACACCTTAACCAAATAAAAGTTAGTTTGTCTGAAAGAAGACACTCGTGACTACAAAATGTGAGAATTTGACGTCTAGTGACAAAAGATTGTGGCAGTGGTGACGAGTTGAAGTGAAATTTTTTCTAATACATTATTTGGTTCCCGGCACTGGATGGCTAATTAGCCAACAGAGTGTGTGAGAAAGCTAATTCAGCCACTGTCTTTGAACCCGAACAGGGGGGGGGGCTTTCATTCCTTAAAAAAGATTTCGACACTGAGCTAAAGATGGGACAAATTCCTACAAAATGAGCTAAAATTCGTATCGGTCGGATAACGTATGCGCGCGCAGCGTGTCTTGGAAAAAGGTGCTTGAAGTGTGATTTTTTTCCCATTCATTCCCAATGGGGAGTTAATTTGGGAGTTTTTTGGGAATAGCGTCGCCAAGGTAACTGGGAATTCTTAGAAAAATAATAGCGCAGCGAGTCAGATCGAGCCGCATCGTTTGATACCTCATTTGTGCCGGTGCGATGTACGGTACGGGCCGCATTTTAGCGGAAAAATCGCTGGAATAATATATAATAACTAGAAAAATTCCCGCGGAAATTTTGAATGGGACTGCTGACTCTTTGGTAATGAGCTGAACAGTTTAAAATTTAAACCACTGGAATCGCTCAAGAAATGTGGAAGTTAACCATAATCAACATCAACTAAAAGTATCTCACTGTCCCTGAAAAAGTATTTTAAAAAATGTAAATGAGCTGAACATTTTAAAATTTAAATGACTGGAATCGGTCAAGAAATGTGGAAGTTAACCATAATCTAAAAATATGTCACTGTCACTTTAAGAGCACATACATTTTTGACTTGGAGACGTCACGCGCCCCACATTCCATTGAGATCGCATGAGAGAAGCACCCCTTGTACAAAAGCCTCTCACGACTTAACGGTTGAAGATACAGATTCAAGAAATGGCTCGTTAGAACGGCAAGGGTTTGGGGAACACGAGCATGTTCTCATTTTCTTAATCGGATAAAAAATGACCAAATGAGAGCAGGTTGAAAACTTATGATTTATCAGAAATGGAGAGAGGAAGGCGCCTGAAATTAACATGTACAAGACAGGCGAATTAGTCCGACTTCTCTTGCTTAAGGTGAAAATAAAGGTACTAAATGACACCTTAGTCAAATAAAAGTTAGTTTGTCTGAAAGAAGACACTCGTGACTACAAAATGTGAGAATTTGACGTCTAGTGACAAAAGATCGTTGCCATGGTGACGAGTTGAAGTGACGTCACGCACCCACATTGCATTGAGATAGAATGAGAGAAGCACCCCTTCAACAAAAGCCTCTCGCGACTTAACGGTTGAAGATACAGATTCAAGAAAGGGCTCGTTAGAACGGCAAGGGTTTGGGGAACACGAGCATGTTCTCATTTTTTTAATCGGATGAAAAATGACCAAATGAGAGCAGGTTGAAAACTTATGATTTATTCGAAATGAAGAGGAAGAAGTCGCCCAAATTAACATGGGAGAGATAGGCGAGAGAGTCCAACTTCTACTCGCTTAAAGGGAAAATAAAGGTACTAAATGACACCTTAACCAAATAAAAGTTAGTTTGTCTGAAAGAAGACACTCGTGACTACAAAATGTGAGAATTTGACGTCTAGTGACAAAAGATTGTGGCAGTGGTGACGAGTTGAAGTGAAATTTTTTCTAATACATTATTTGGTTCCCGGCACTGGATGGCTAATTAGCCAACAGAGTGTGTGAGAAAGCTAATTCAGCCACTGTCTTTGAACCCGAACAGGGGGGGGGGCTTTCATTCCTTAAAAAAGATTTCGACACTGAGCTAAAGATGGGACAAATTCCTACAAAATGAGCTAAAATTCGTATCGGTCGGATAACGTATGCGCGCGCAGCGTGTCTTGGAAAAAGGTGCTTGAAGTGTGATTTTTTTCCCATTCATTCCCAATGGGGAGTTAATTTGGGAGTTTTTTGGGAATAGCGTCGCCAAGGTAACTGGGAATTCTTAGAAAAATAATAGCGCAGCGAGTCAGATCGAGCCGCATCGTTTGATACCTCATTTGTGCCGGTGCGATGTACGGTACGGGCCGCATTTTAGCGGAAAAATCGTGGAATAATATATAATAATAACAACAAGAAAAATAAACCACTGTCCTAGGTAGAATAACAATATGTGCCTGCTTGCTTCGCAAAGCAGTCCCATAATAATATTAACAACAAAAATAAACCACTGTCCTAGGTAGAATAACAATATGTGCCTGCTTGCTTCGCAAGCAGTCCCATAACAAGAAAAATAAACCACTGTCCTAGGTAGAATAACAATATGTGCCTGCTTGCTTCGCAAAGCAGTCCCATAACAACAAAAATAAACCACTGTCCTAGGTAGAATAACAATATGTGCCTGCTTGCTCCGCAAGCAGTCCCATAATGACATATTTAGACTAGTGGGGACGCATAGAACATATTGTAAAGACATTTTTTTTTACTTGACTTTAAGAACAGATAGGTGTGAGGATTAATGCTTTTTCTCCCAGTGACTCTCTTGACTCCCAAAACAAAAAACATTCATAAAAAAAGTATTCCCAGTTTTAAGTGAAAGCAGCTCACCTGACTCCTTGAACTGTGTTCTGTTCTAGACCAACTGGCCCAGGAGACCAGGCTTTCCAAGACCGAGGTGGACTGCTGGTTTTCTGAGCGCAGGGCCCTGAGGGACAACATGGAGAAGGCCTTGCTCAGCATGACCTCCAAGAACACAGACGACAAAGGCGACAGGCCGGGGGTGCTGCTCAATGGTTCCTCTCATCGCGAGCAGGACGGCAAAATGCTCCAATCATCAGCTGTCCCACCGTTCCTCTCTTCTTCGTCATCATCCTCATCTTCCCCTCCTGTGCTCGCGGCCTCCTCCCCTTATCCTCCAACCTTGTCTGCCTCTGCATCTCCTCCCATCCTTAATTCATCCTCCTCCTCTTCTCCGCATCCTCCCGTCCTCTCTCTGTCGACGAGCCCGGCTCCCATCCCAAGTGGCTCACTCACTCTACTGAGAGAGGTAACAATTGATACACTGACTGTCTTAAATCATGTTTAAAGTTGTAACAAAGACAAAATATCTCATTTTTAGGTGCATTGCTAATGATAATGAAATGAATTGAGTTTTGTAGCTTGTGACTAGAAATGTAATAGTTGTCTTTTTTTTGTATACATGCTGTGGTCTAAGTGACTAATCAGAAGGTGTTTTAATAGTAGTGTTTATTGGTATTATGTAATGGGATTCAGATTACAAGTATACTCAACAAAAATATAAATGCTCCCATTTTTTATGAGATGAACTCAAATATCAAAAATCCACATACACAATATCAGCATTTCTCTCAAATAGTGTACACAAACCAATCTAAGGCCCCGTCCAGATGCAAGCAAAGCCGGCTTGTAATCAGTCAATCAGTCAGTACATCGTAAACGGATCATAGAGGAAAACATAGAGGATAAATACACAATTTTAGAAAGCTTCACTTGTCCTTTTTTAACAACTGTTTTTTTCTCACTCACTCACCCAAACACACACACACAAACATGGTCTCCCGGGTGGGGAAGCAAATTCATGCTGCATGTTTTTTCTTCTTTTTTGACAACTTGAGGTATGTATGACATAAAACGATCACACACGAACGCGGATCTGGAGAAATATGCAAATTAAAGTTTTGGGAAACCTAGGTTTTTAACGAAAAAAATCCCCACGGACGTGTGGATGACAGGGCAAACTGCAGAAAAATATCTCTCGTTTGCAAAACCCCCGGCTAGAACATGTAAACAGGGCCTTAGACTGCCCATAATAAAAGGCCAGTCTTAAAGGTGCAGTTTTATTTTATTGGGGGAATGTCTGGGGACTGAAGCATGTGTTGCTAAGCTGTTTACATTTTTATTGTTAAAAATGCTAAAATCACTTTCAACCAGCCTGTGATATTCAAAGTAGCAGAGATCTCCGTCCATAACTGTGCCATCTTCACCACGTCATGGTACGACATATATCTTGTATCACAGCTCGGGACACGAAAACACCGCCTTAATAACCGCTATTTCATTTTCTGTGTGCCGTTTTTAATGTACATCTCCGCAAATACCTTTTACTGTTGTTACCCTCAAATCACCCCCCAACCCCACCACCATCTCTCCTATTGAATGTGCCAAGTTGTCACAATGTCCTGCCGCCGATTTCTCAGTTAAAGTGTGTCACACGTAAGCCACCTTCTCATGGTTGTAGAGCTTATTCTGCCACCTGCTGTCTATTTGCATGAACAAGAGTGCAGTTTTGTGAGAGTGCAGCACAGATTTATTGTATATTCTGGTTGAGAAGTAAATCAAATGAAATAGCTTTCTTATATGTGACGTTTTTGTTTTCCTCCTTTGATGTGTCTTGGCAGATGTTCTGTCGGACCCAATGGCCAACACCCGAGGAGTACAGCCAGCTGGAAGGGCAAACGAGCCTGGGCCGCACTGACATTGTCCGCTGGTTTAAGGAACATCGCTCGGCTCTGAAGAACGGTGAGACCTTGGACTGGTTGGAAGCCTACCAGAGCCAAAAAGAAGAGCAGAAATCTGGACAAGAGCAGAACGGAGACAAACAACAAAGTGTATCACTGGAAGGAAAAGGTTTGTTCCAGATGATCATTATGTCACACTTTGTCTAGTTTTCATGTTTAACTCCAGAAACTTTGATGTAGTGGACGAAGCTGGTGAGAAGAAAGCAGCAGCTTCATCTATGGAGAACTCCAAGCTGTCCAATCCAGACACAGTACAGTGGTTGACTGAAAAACTTAATCACAGTGTGTCGGACCTGAGCCAGGCCAGGCTGGACCAGACCAGCTCTAGCATTTCTGAAAAGGGGAGGTGGGTGTCTCATGCTGTTAAAAAAACAAAATACTGTAAATATTTCTCAATTCACACCATTCAAACTGCCTACACTTACATCTATCAACATTACTAAAAGAAAATTGCTGTGTCATGATTGACACCGTCAGTATCTAAAGTTCTCTCTGATGGTGCATGAAGTCATATTTATTATTGCATCAGCTCTCAGTTTCACAGACATTTAAACTCCCAGAATATACACAACTTCATGCATCTGGCTGTGTTGAAATTGGTGCATTATGTTTTTGGAAGGTGGGTTCAGGTGACGGTGGCTGTGGGTGAAGAGAGTGAGGGAGGATTACAAAGACAGAGACTGGCAGCAGATGCTGATGTTTTGACTATGGAGCAACCTGGGAAGATCACTGGCTGATGATTGGTAAGTACATTTAGTTTATTATACATTGATCATTTGAATTGACCAAACAAAACAAAGATACAAATTGTGTTTGGTAGATTATTTATTTGTTGTAACAAGGCTTGTTTTATTTCCCCTCTCCAATAAATGTCATACTGGTAAAGCCTGTTTAGTTGTTTTTCATTTGCAAAGAACATACATTGTTTGGATGAGTAAATGAGTATTGGCATTGTGTCCATACAGCTTGTTCTGCTACCATGATTGGATGATACATTGCTATTGGTATACTCGATGATTCAAGTCTTATCAGTAACATGGACGAAACAAAACATATTGGCACTAATGGAAATAAACAGGCTTTGCGATGTTATATACACGCATGAAAGGAAAACCCATAGTGGTCACAGAAGCAACTTGAATCTGGCTAAATGAATTAATAAGAATTTTATGAAAATAACCAATGAAAATCAAATGTTGCCTTTGAATTGTGGCTCAACAGAATTATATATATATATTTAAACTAATGAAATGGACCAGGACAAAAATAACAACCCATACAAAAGATTGAAAATAATTTGACCGTAGGAACCAAAGTATGTCGTCTAATTGGCATCACAGTTGTCTTCAAACTTGTAATCAGTCAGTTGGCCTATTTAAAGGGTGGTAGGTTGCCACTTTGCTGTTGGGTGACATGGTGTGTGCCACACTAAACATGGATCAGATGAAGCGAAGGAGAGAGTTGTCTCAGGAGATTAGAAAGAAAATGAGCCACAAAACCATCTCCAATCCAAGCAGTTTGATGTTCCTGTGACTGTGGTTGCCATTGGGAATTTTGTGAGTTTCAGAATAGGCATCGATGTATATCGTTCTCCAGCCACTATGGGAGGAGCAACCTTCTATGGAGCATGGCGGCGACAGCGATGCTGCAGTGGAAAGCGAGCCGGCATGCTAGTCAATATTTGAAAGCATGGATTTCTGCCCCCTTTGACGTATAGGAATGCATGGCCGCATGTCAATAGCACATTATATATGTGTCATACATAATATATGCGTATAACCTTTTAGCCTACTATTTGCTATAGTTTATCAACAATTAAGTTTAAAAGAACATCCTTAAACATCACCTTATCCTTGTTTGAGAAGTACACGACTGTGTGCACCATGTGGTGCAGCTATGAAGGATCTAAACAAGAAGTGACTGCTGCCATCTTGGCTTCAGCGCTTTCCTACTTTTCAGTAGATTTCACGCAGAGAGGAGTTTATCCTCTTATGACCCGCACCAGAAATTACTGCCTATGATTGGCTGCGGCCATGAATGGTGGACTGGGCCTTTAAAATGCCGCAGCTGCAGCCTCATCCACCCAGGAAGTTATTTGTGTCTAATTAACTGTGATTGGTCCATTTAATGGACAGTTTGACGGCATGGCGTGATGTGAGTTGCACTACGCCGTCATTAGTGTGTGCACGCAACACACACACACACACACACACACACACACACACACACACACACACACACACACACACACATTATGTTAGTGGGGGGCAGGCAGCACTGCCATTTCAGTTAATGATGATGTCATGTTGCCTGTAGCATTAGTGTGTCAGTGACTGGCACTGTTGAAGAGAACGTTTGTTATACATTTTCTGGCTATTATAGTAGAGGGTGGGGTAACTAGTGCCAATTTTACTTAAGTGTCTTTTAAGCAAGAGGATTACAGGAATGCCTCCAACTTAAATATGTTCATATAGTTTAGGATGTTGTGCATCCCTGGGAACAATCACTTTGGATCTTCAATAAACTTTGAGAAATATAGCTTTAAAAAAAGTGTTTTTGTGGCAAAACTTGCTGCTATTGTGGGGTAGGTTGTGCCATTAGTCAGAACTCAGTAGGGTAAATTGTGACATTGATAACTGGAGTAAAAAAAAAAAAAAAAAAAGATTGTTTCAATCTCAAAAATGATCATGCTATATAAAAGGAAGACAAATTCAACACACAAAAGTTTTTTTCTTTTTCTTTTTTTCCTGTTCAGCCTTTTTATCTTCTCTTTCTTTGTGAGTCTTCTCCAACTCCATCTTCTCAGGTGTGTCAGTCACAATTTTATTTTTTTTACATTTCTGTTCTTTCTTTCTGTGGATTTTGGCAAGGGAAAAATAACTTCTGAAGACACATAACCCAAGTGAGCAGAACAACAACATAGATTTGTCAGTGCTCGGTAGGGTAAGCCTAAGCCTTTTTTTTTGTATCCCTTTATATGTTTTTATTGCCATCCTGCAGATTTTTATCTCCTTTCCAACCTGACGTATGGTCTTCCCCTCTGTCACTTCTCTTTCCAACTCCTCAAGAGGAGTTAAAACCCTGTCTGTCTTCCTTTTGTATCTGGTGGCATGATGAATTTTGGTCAAAAAGGAAGAATGACACATACTTTTCGTGGTCAAATGCAAGAATACAATTTACAATAACAATAAAATACAATAAAGTAATATAGAGTAAATAAACACAATTTAGGCCATTGGCACAACTTAACCCAGGTCTTTTAGCACAAATTACCCCAAACCCACCATTTTGAAGAAGAAAAAAAATGCATTCACCAGCTGTTTTAAGCCAGCGTCATGCTAACCATATAGACTCAGCATAGCTTACTAAACATGTGTGAACTGTTTTCAAAGTTATCTATAATTGTTAAAACACAGCCATCAAAAAACCTTAATCATATAAGTTTTACTTTGGAGGGCAAAAAATGTTTCTGTAATTTATATGTGCTTATCTCTCAAGCTATTTGTCTCCCTTTTTTACCGGATGAGCAAAATGGATGTCTCTTCAAAAATACTGTATGTGGTCACATGACTAACTTCTTCTATGGTTTTCTAAATAACGGGTGGAACTACTTGCCCCTTGGCATAAATTACCCCACTCTCCCCTATTGCAACATTAGGTTATTTTACTTTTTCACCCTCAAATGTTATTTGTGGGAAAATAATGAATAATGGCCCAAACTTACTGTACAGAGTCCTTCAGCATTTTTGGTTCAAGTCAATCAGCAGTGATGAAATCCACAAATTTGCTTGTGGGCTCACTTCCTGTTTGTGTCTCATTTCTCTTCTAGATGATGTGAATCCATTCACAAAGGTCACGTACAAGATGCCAAAAGAAAGTGGAAGCAGGGATGTATCGCCATGCTTGTAGTGTGGTCACAAAGCAGAGTGGACGTCTGCCCGCGTTTCGCCCGATGTGTGCTGCAGATGCGCATGTGGAGGAGTGCCAAAGCTGGACTTAAATCTTTTCTTTTTTTTTAAGAAGTATCCTTGTAAATATTTTTCTGTATTGCTCATAAAATAAGTTGTACAGTTTTGATGGAAGGGAATGTTTTTTTTTTTTTTTTTTTTTTTAAAGACTTGTGCCCAATAGTGTTGTTTAAAGCTTGAAGTGTAAAATAGCTGTTTATTTGCTGAAAATCAATCCTATTTTGGAAGAAAATTGAACCTGCTTTCTGCTCAGTAGGAGTACTCTTTTTTTTTTTTTTTTTTTTTTTTTTATGGACTTGTATTACTTTAAGGCTTTCTTGTGCTCGGCCGCTTCAACTCCAGCTGGAATTTTACTCAGCTCCTTGTAAAAGGAGTCTTGGACAATGTTCTCGAAGGGAAGTGAGAGAGAATGGATTGTGGGAGTGCAAGCTTGGCCTTCGGTGTTGGGGACATTTGCCACAAAAAGCCATGTGCAGAACTGCATAAGGCCAATGAATGATAGAATGCACTAACTTGTATCTTTTTGAATCAGCTGGTGTGCTCCTGCATCAGCACCTGAGGCAATAACAGTGCAGAATGTTCTTCTTTCTGTTCTATTCATGTTTAATCTCATAGTCTGTCTGATCGCACCATGCTGCCTTTTCAGGTCTTTCTGCTTCAACTGATGGTTAATTTTGATGGAAAAACAAAACTTGGGACTATTTTTGACTGAACGTTGGGGACATTCATTAATGGCAATTAAACAAGTAAAGCCGTTTCAAGTGTGACTCTTGTTCAGCTGTGAAATGTGAACGTTTCATCCGCTTTCACCTGTTTTTTTGTCTTCTCAATTGAGTTGGGGGATTTTAGTTCATTCTAGTTAACGTTCAAACAAGGTCAAATGTCTTTTTTTTAAGTGAAAGATCAAACCTGTGTTTGCTGCCTTAGAATCAAACTTTTTTTTAGCTTCTACTCAAGATTTAAAGAGATGTTGCATTTTGTTTTGTCTTATTGCATCCTCATGCCTCATTCGAGATAGAGTTACTTCTATATGATAACGCTGGTTTGAAAAGCAGAATGAACATGTTTCCGCTGCTTCAGTTTCATGTACAAGCATATTCTGGCTTCTGGTTGGCTTTTCAGCAATACTGCCTGCATTTTCATTTTCTACTTTCGATCTGCTCTAACTCAATGAATACGTAATGCTGGTCTTAGTCTTCATGCATTAAAACCTGGAGATTGTTCAACTGTCTGCTTACTCAAGAACAATTGTTTTATGAGAAATGAGTTGAGATTGCTGCGGGGTGGTTTAAAGTACCGGTCCTTGGTTCAAATCTGAGTTTGCAGCGGAATTTAATTTAGCTTCTCTAAGCTTTAGAATGAATGCACTTGTCCAACTGTTTCACTACTTATTGCACAACTTATTTTCTAACTAGGAGCTTGAATGACAAAATTGGTGGGACATTTGTTCCATGAATTGCACTTTTTAATTTGGTGGGACATTTATTCCATGAATTGCACTTTTTAATTCAAATTATTTAAGCAGCCGTCTTCACGTGCTGTTCACATTTTGACATCATGAGACTAAGGCAGTACACCCTTGACAATTTCTTGTTTGATTCATGGACTAAAGATCCGATGGGATTTTTGCTATTCAGCTTCTTAGACAACAGGTTTGTTAGAATTTCTCCCTAGAAGTGTGTAATGCAACCAGGGACCCAGCAGAGAATTTGTGGCCCCATGGGGAAAAATGAGGGTGAAATAACCCACTCAAACTAGATCATCTTTTCAGTCACTTGTATTTACAAAAAAAAAAAAAAAGTGGTAATAGTAAATCTGTACCACCAACACCCACAACAATTCTTGGGTTTGCCATGTCTGCTACACACAAGCATTCATCCAGCATGATGGTGATCCCCAAAGTCATATTATACACAAACTGAGAGGGTGGAGATATGAAGAACCAAAATCACCTAACTATGGGATGTGTAGTTTCTCTCAACCTGACTTTTCTGTCAAAGGGTGACATAAGGCAGTAAACAAAAATAGGAGATGAATAATCACATAAAAAAAAAAATCATGTTGAAAGTTATCAAAACAGCGTTCCTACTGTACGTTGGGAGTTAAAATGCTTGCGACCTTTACTTTTCACTTGTCAGACTTAAATGAACTAATTCCTTAATCAAAGTGAAGATGCAAACATTTGAACCGAAGTGCAGATTCTGAAAGTAGGCGATGGGTGGCGCTTGTCATCTCTTATTAATCCCCCAAACGGAAGCCTTGGCCCCAGTTGTAACGTCCGCCGCCACCCCCGCCGCCGCCTCCTCCTCCTGCCTGCTCCTGAGGCGCTGGTCTTCGAGGAGGAGGGGCTCCGAAGCCTGACACCCCTCCTCTCCTGGTAGGGAGCAGCTGATACCTGTGGAGGAGGATTACAATTACATCTAATAAAAAAAAAAAAAAGTAACGTTTAGCAGGTATAACACCCCCATTGATATACACTTACCAGCTTTAAGATTATTACCACTTGCAATATATATAAATATGTCCAATGCAAGAGCAGTATCAATTACAAAGACATTTTCTCAATTGCATTTCATTTGTAATTCTAATTCAATTATACATCCTTTTGGGTGGAGTCAATTCAAATTCATCCATTGAAGTGAATTCTGAATTTTGCACAGCCCCGAATCTCACTAGATTGTGCAATTTACAACATTATTTTTGGCCTGTCATTCATCAGCGCCGATGTACGCCCTTCCGCCATCGTAATTTTTTTCAAGCCGTACCAAACTTTTTTCTTCAGGATTTTGCCTTTTATTTTTATACATGTTCAAAATTTCTTCATTAAAACTGTTATCATCAGTCTGTCTTTTTAACCACACTTCTGCCATCACTTCATCGACACCATTTTAGGACTGACAGAGGTGGACATTCCGTTAGTCCGTCAATCGTCAACAAAATGGGCGTCTGTCAGTGACTGACAGAAGGACAGTCCCATCAGTGCTGACAGAATGCCCACTTCTGCAACTAACCTAACCTATACTCATTTACACTCCTTTAATAATCCACCTAAAACATGTCATTGCTTTTCAGCTTTTAAGAGATCCATTTAATATCCAGAAATAAAACTGAAGGTCCGAGTGACTTGGAAATAATATTTTCTTTGAATCTGTGCCGTTCAATACATAATAGCACTTACAAGAACTGTGGCGTAGACAGAAAGGAGCGTCCTCCTAGGTCCATGGGATATTTGAACATGAGAAAGAAGTAGAGGTGACCCACCAGGTTCCCAATGAGCTCATTTACAAACCTGCAACAAAACAGTTGACAAGCAGGTCGTCGTGTAAATAATGATAAACACACAAATATAATTACTTTTTTATGTCTCTTGGACAGGTTGTACTGTTTGTGGAATTCAAGTAAAAAATGTTCTTTACAATAATAGGTTCTATATGCGGCCCCACTGGTCTAAACACGGTATTCTTGTTATATTGCATTTGTGGAATATGAATTAAGCAGCAAAATCCATTTTATCCATCTCCATGGGCGACCGATTTTTTTTGTGTGTGTTTTTTTTTTTACATTTATTGAACATAGAAGAATAATTTACATGAATCACATAATAAAATAAAATTACAATTATCGGCGGGAAAAAACAAACCAAATTTTTTTTTTTATAATTCTGCATGGATATTAATTATCAAATGACATTTCTTGTTTATTACAAATTTAAGAAACATAAAATAATTGTAAATTTCAATCAAAAATAATTTGAATAAAAGGTTTCAAGTTTTTAAATTTTCATTCATGAATTATGGATATAAAATTTCCCCAATAAAACTTACAAACTAACCAATGGGTGGCCATTTTGCCACTTGCTGCCGGCTGAAAATGACAAATTTTGCTCAGGGCTCAGGCAACAACCAATCAAAGCTCACCTGTTTTATGAAGCTGCGCTGTGATTGGTTGTAACCTGAGACGTGAGCAACATTGATGTCAACTTCAGTCGACAGCAAGTGACAAAATGGCCGCCCCCGGAGATGGATAAATACAAGTGGATTTTGCCGGTTAACTCATACTCCACGAACTCAACATGAATCAGAATGTCATGTTAAGACTAGTGTGGGCGCATAGAACATATAAATGAATAATTTTTTTTATTTGACTTCCTCTTTCTAAGTGCAGTTTGTTGCTCTGTACTAGTGCATGTGCAATGACAAATTTCCATTTATTCCATTACTTACGAGCCTCCAATGATGAAGTTGAAGATCAAAATGACCCACGGCAGATAATGTGCCTAGACAGAGCATACATGGACCATTAACACCGTGGCTATGGATTTGCTGCACACGTTTAGCAAGAGTGTTCATAAATAAATGCATGGATGTGATGTGTTCTAAGATGTTACCTTGAATCTTGTTCCAAACCAGAAAGACACAATCGTGTCTTTATTGAATTGAGCCCAGATGTACAGTACAGACATGATCAACGGGATCATCAGCAGCTATAAACAAAAGCAACACATTGTAAGCATCCAGACAAACATCGTTAACATTCTTTTCTGGTAACACTCGGGTCTCATCATGACAGTCTAGTGACTTCATGGCGTTTCAACTAGTTGCCTGGCAACCGCATCGCTAGCTGTCGTGTCACACTTTGCATGCACACGTGAGCACAATACAGCAGATATCAGCTTTCTAAACAAATCTACACAACCTGTTCAATTACATTTTTTTGTGATGTAAAAAAATTTAACTCAATTTCAAACTTCTTACACATTTACTGTTAATCTTGTAACATGTACAACCTGATAGCGTAAATATGCACATTCTCCAACTAATACTCCAACACGCCACTAGCATTCAATTTCACACTTTTCTGTATGAAAACACTCTTTCCCCCCCAGAAAACTTGCGACGACATCCAGCGATTACGATTCATCGTTGGGGTGAAGCGAGTGTGCACAGCGCCTTTCAGGTCTGGATTCTGGCAAGGCCATTCCAAAATCTGCATCTTTTTCTGGTGATGATTTTGTTAATATAGGTGTGTGTTTTACATTTCTCTTCATCTTTCTATCAGGAGCCTGAAGGTTTTGTGTTTACACTGACTAGAATTTGCAACTATTCATAATTCTACCCCATTTTCACCTTTGGTTTCATCAACCAAAACAAAGTTTTCCACGTGTTTGGGAGAGTTCAAGTTAGAGCTGAGCGATATGGCCAAAAAATACAATTTCTATTTTTTACAGTCATTCAGGACGATTACAATTTTAATCAATTTTAATCTAATAAACCCAACAAAAATGTATTTAAAGGTTTCATTTATTCAAAAATAATTCCTGTGCAAAATGTTCAGACAACAATATGGTATACTGATTCTAAATCAGTTTTAACATAAACTTAACATTCATAGTTTGTGCTTAAATGCCACAATTAAGTAGTTGGTAGCTGTTGTAAACATGTCTTGTAAACCACCCATCCAGCATTCTGCCACTTGTGCAATATTACAACTCACAATAATAGTTGGATATAACAAAAGATAGGAATAACAGCTTTTAATAATCCAGAAGACAAAATTTGATTTCACGATTTTGCAAATTTTCAACGATTCGATTTCTAAAATGACAATTAATTGAATTAATTAGATTTATTGCCCAGCCCTAGTTCAAGTGTGTGTGTTTTCCCAAAAATGCAGTCAGGCTTGTCTTGCTATATACTAAACAGCCAATACTTGTCATCAATTCCTGACTTTTTCACAATGCTTACCTGCATGTCCATAAGCAGCCCAGTTATCTACAACCAGAGTCAAGGACAGCAACTTCAAGACTCACTTTGGTCGCAGCTGGAGACTTTTGGATGGAAAGGAGGTTGTCACTCGTAATCCTATCACTCAAGCCCACTTTCACATGCACATATTCTACTTCCCCTTTGTCAAAGCAGCTAAATTGCATGTTGTCTTGTAAAGAGTCAACACTAATAAAACTTTTTTTTCTTTTTAAATAAATAAACACTGGCTAGAATGACTGTGTAGAGGTTTGGAGATACTCTGGCTGCATATGAAGTTAAAAAAAATATTTAAGAATGAAGGAAAGGATACAACAATGCAGATCCAGTTGAAGAGGAGCATGAAGACGTAGTCAGCTGGTCGCCCATCAAACGCTCCTAAAAAACACAAAACATTAAGATGCATGACACACACATAAAATCATAACTGTGTGTGTGGATGTAAGATGTCTCACCAGTCTCTAAGCGGGTTGAGTAATTGTAGAGGAAATATAGGTTGACTAGGAACAGGAAGCCGGTATTGGGATACACTGGGAAATACAGGGTGGCGGTCACTGGTCTCCACAGCTAAAAATAGAACAGGTACATCTAATAGAAATGTAGTCCAACTCTAAACAAACTGCTTTGACAGGAGACAGTCTTAAGAAAGTATTTTCCACATCATCATTATCAAGACTGCACACACACAAACACACCCACCCACTGGGTAAATAAAATCATTTAGATTAGAAAGTGTATTTTATATATATCATTGCCTTGGATTGTCCACTTTCAGTAGCATCTAATATTTATCGAATTTAAAGTACGCTGTTGAGGTCTATCAAGAGTGGGAAACATTTTATTATCAATGGTTGTAATCTGACATAATAAATAATTCGTGATTTTCAGTAAAAACATTTAAAACGGCTATTGAGACTTTAAATTTAGGACGTGTTTTGTTGTTTTCTTTTATTGTACACACATTGCATTTTAAGCAAAAACTCAAATGTGTGTTGTTATTTGTTTGCCTGCAAGGTATCCGGAAGTCTTAAATTAGCCCCTACGTCGCAGGCGATGATTGGCTGACTTTCGCTTGGCCTGTTGAGTGAGCCAAGCTAGCCACCTGCTAACACCCCAATATTTTTGTAAACACAAACATTAAAACATTCACTTGGATCTCTTAAGCCAAACCCAAGAAAGACTTACGTGTAATCTTCTTAAGAACAAATCTGGCCTCAGTGCAAGGTTCCTGGGATCAATCAAACCTAGTTTCCCTATAAGGGGAACAGCAATCGAGGCAGCAAACCAGCCCCTGGTGATGAGGGGGATGCTTTTGAACCAGTCTCCGATATCAGACATATTATCATAGAATTATTTCAGCGTGCTAACCATAAAGTTCAAAATCTGATTATAAATCAAGTGAATTATCCCGATTGCGCCAGCGCTCATAAAGTGTTTGATCGGTACCACTTCAAAAAGTTTACATGACGTGGCTAATCACAAACGGCTAGCTATGCTTGTTAGCACTAGTGAGGATCAGGACATCCTCATCCGGTCAAGATTTTCAAAATACATTATGAGTTGTAAATCACCCATTACCCAACTATTAAATTACTGTATATATTTAAAATAACATGCCCTTTAATGCTCACAGCCTGAATATATAATCTGTTCGTAATACACACATTTAGACAGACATAGAGGGGGGTTTATGCATGCACAAGTTGTACAACATAAAAGTGCACTGTTTTGGTTTTATTTTGAAGGCAAGTTTATGACCTTGTAGTCGGTGTATGTTTTTGATTATTGTTTCCGTTAATTCATACTTCCAACTTGGATTGGTAAAACAGAGAAAAAGCTATTTAATAAAATAGTAGTCATGCGCGCTAAAATTAATTGATGAAATGCTGGGTGATGGGTGATGGGCGGTCCTTTAAAACGACATCTCCCGTGGTGCACCTCTCTGTTTATGTGTTACGTTGACTATGGGCGACACAAATGAATGCCCACATCACTACGAAAACATAAGTTGGAGGAAATTAACTTATGATTTAAAACGCGGGGTATGCCTTTAAATGTGGCTTAATGTCAGCGCGTTTTCCTTATATAATTTGGCACTTGTCTGTTTGTACATAAAAGAAAGCTTTGGTTTTCTTTTCAAATATTTCCCGCTGCCCGGCTGCTAACGGAGATTAGATAAACCTGTTGGCGTTGCAGTTTGTCATGTTGCTCCAACTGGAGCTTCATTTTTAAATACACTTTTTACAAGCCTTACGAAAATGGATGCAACCGACATTGGAAACAGAGAAGAAGGGAAACTCAAACATCGAAAACCAGCTTCTGGAAAGGGGTAATTATTAGCTATAGCTGAGCTAAACCGTTTATAAATCACTCATTAAAATTCAAATTAATTAATTAGTATTGTACAGCATTGCAACAAACGGTGTCAATTGTTTTGAGATTGAACTATAACAGCGAACTACCGAAAAAGTGTAATGTTTGATTTGATTTTGTTTTCATTAGGGGACTTACGAGTTTGACGTACAATGAGTGAGTTAGAGATTATGTAAGAGTTTGATATCAACCCAATTTAAACCTACCGGTAATACTTTAGTCAGATGTGTCGATCTGGTGGGGAAATGTGAGTACATTCTGGTTGTCAAGCCCCAAAGCTTCTGAGAGAATGTCCTATGGACATACGTGACAAAACTGAAACTTTTTGGCAAGGTACATCAGCTCTATGTTCACAGATACTAAAATTAAGCATACCAAGTAAAGAACACTGCCCTTGTTCTAAATCAAGAAAGAGGCGCTGTTGTATTCTGAGGCTGCTTTGCTCCATCAGGCACAGGCTGTCTTGAATCTGGTTTGGTACAGTAAAATCTCAAGACTAACAAGGTATTCTAGAGCCAAATGTGCTACATACAACTTCAGAAAGCTTCATCTCAATCACAGGTCATGGCTTTTCCAACAGGATAAGGTAAAGTATGGCTTAGAGCAAAAGATTAGACTTTTTTTTTAAGTGACCTTCTAGAGGCCTGTTCTAAATCCAAATGAACATCTGTGGAAGGAGCTGAACATAATCATTTATTCCATACATGCTTGTTGTTGTTTTTTTATTTTAATGACTCGATTTCTCTTAAAATCCAAATAATCAATGTATCTAAAAATGCCTACAACAACATATCAGGTTTTGAGAACCACTTTAGAACAGCTGTGATTTCTATTTTTTGTTTTCGTCTTTCCTGTTTTCTTTTTTAGTATGTGGTTTGTCTTTCCACAGTGTGTTGTTGAAGGTGGTTCGTACTGCTCAGCAGGCTAAGGTACGTTTCCTCCATGCAGCGTTTAACACCACAGGAGAATCCTTCCTGGCTGGTGATCACCATGGCAACATCTATGCCTTTGACATTGGTAGAAACCGGTGAGTCGATTCTTTATTTCCATAAGGAGCCCAACCTTATTGCATAACATTACACTTTTATGAAGCCGCCATGTCTGATACGTATTTGATAGATGTTTAAATGTGTGATGCATACTCTGACAACACATTTTCTCTTAGACTCTCCATTGAATTTGTTTTTGTCTGTCTTATCTTTGGACAGATTTCGTCTAGTGCAGAAGACGGGACAGGCCTGCACTGCTCTGGCATTAGGCTTGCATCGGAGCACAGAGTTCCTGGTGGCGCTTGTTGACAATACCATTAAGTGTTTTGACCAAGGCATGGCTTAGACCTACACACCATGTCTTATCATCTTTGTGTCCAGTTGTATTTTTAATGCAAGCTTCTTCTTTTTTTTTTTTCACATAAAGCAGCTTCATTTGTCAATCACTGATATGTCGCTCTCACTTATTTGAACCACCCTGCTAAAATACTTGTCTGCTTGTGTTTTTGTTTTGCACAGACACAAATCAACTGATTAGTTGGATGCGGGGCCATGAAGGGGCCGTTTCGTCCATCTCAATCCATAGCTCAGGCCGGTATGCCGTCACCACATCTTTAGACACCGCTCAGCTGTGGGACCTTGACACCTTCCAGAGGAAGAGAAAGCTCAACGTGCATCAGTCAGTTGGCGTACAGAAGGTAAAGTTCTACACAGAGGATCAACTAGTCACACACTACTTTAAAATCGGCGGTTGTACTGATTTAAAGTCTCTCTCACACTTTATAGGACAAGGAACCATATTTGGTCAGTTAAACTTAAATCAAAATTATGCCACTCGCCTCACTGTTATTCAATAGAACTACATGATTTGTCCCAGCCATTCAGCAATGGACGTTAATGAATATTAGTGTTGTTCCGATACAGTTTTTTTGGCTCCCGATACCGATTCTGATACCCAGCTTTGCAGTATCGGCCCATACCGATACCTAAGTTGTTGTTTTTTCTCAACATGAAAAAGCTGTCCTGCCATTGGTTTAGAGGATTCAAGGGCCAATAGGATATCATAGCTCGACATTCAGTGAACACGTCACACATCAGTGAATGTCGTGCATGAGCAAGACACAAGATGCTGCAGCCAAAGTCCTATATTAGCGTCAGAATTAATGGTATCGGCATGTTACTTGTTAGTACTCACCCATACCAATACCACTGTTTTAATGCAGTATTGGGGCCTCTGCCAATACCAGTGTCGGAACTAGTTTTGCTCGGGATACCGGTACCAGTACAGTACTTTGATGTTTTGGCGTCAAAAACGGCTCGGTATAATTTTTTCTTAGTACCGGTACTTAAAAAAATAAATACGAGACAACCCGCCAACTTTGTTTTAAAGGCAGGTACACATACACGCATGGCCGCCTGTCTACCGATATGTGGAAAATGCCTTAAGTAAGCGACGCGCCTCTTTCAGCGTGTGTGCTAGAGGGTGCAGGAAGATGGCTTCACGCACTGTAACCTTGCTGGACGTGCACTCCTCTTGAGAAGCATCAAGCGCTAATTAAGCATATTAAAGCTTATTAAGTGTAGAGCTTGCTGACAGTCCACTCCTCGTTGAGAAGTATGACACGCTAATTAAGGCTCCATAGGAGCTCGCAAGCAAAGTGGAAGCCACGAGACAGCATTGGCATTGCCTACGCATGTTTTCAAAAAGCACATGAAGAACACACGAGTGGTTTTCAATGATCAGTTTTAGAAACGTTTTCTAACGAGCAAATGTTTTTCACGGAGAAGCAGAAGAAAAAGCAGCAATCATTCCTGCAGTGGATTCAAGGTGCGTTCAATGAACACAGTAGGAAGTCACAGTTATGCATAGAAAAAGCTCAGAGGACTGACGGAGCAACAGACACAAGTTGTGACGCATTTTTGACACTTCCCTTAAAAATAAGTGGAGTGTGAATTATTTTGTTCCTAGTTTGATCACGCATTTGGCTAATTGGGAGCAGAGACATGCACGCACACTCAAGCAATGTTACATTGAGTCATTGGAGTGCCACTGTATTGCCAATATTTAAAACGGATGACATCAAATGCAGTCAAATACAGTACTTCAAGAATATGGTATGCAATATAAAAGCAAATGCAGTATAAACATAAATATATACAGTATTTACATAAATTAACATGGATACATCTCAATATTTTGAATTAATAATAAATACAAATAATTTGAAGTTCTTTTGTCAGTTTTAATTTTGACAATGTTTTAGAGTTTTGTCGAGGTACCGTTTCAGTACCGGTATCGAGGTATTTTATGCAGGTATAGTACTGAAGTCAAAATTTTGGTATCGTGACAACACTAATCGGAACAACTAATGAATATAGTAGCAACAAAAGTTGTTATAGAATGTAATGAACAAAAAAGTTAATATTTAATAGTATGAATACAATAATAGTAATTATTATATTCATAATACTACTGACAATTATTATATTTATAATAATAGTAATAATAACTTTTTGTTCATTATGTAACAACTTTTCTGTCCTTTGACTGTATTTTGACTGCACAGAATACAATCGTCTTGACTGGCTAAATAATAAAAAAGTCGTCAATTAATTTGATAATCAATTAGTTGTTGATTAATTGATTCAGTGGACAACAGCTTCAATAAAACTAGGCCAAACAAAGTTCCAACAAGCTGTGGACATCCAATAAGCAAAATAGTGAAGTGATGTGCCCATAGATTGTGTAAATCGTACATGGGGAATCCACAAAGTGGAGCGATATCTTCAATGGACAGTGTGGACGCCTAACCTCCAGCTAAATGTGTATGTGCCCCTCAAATGCATCTTTGTGTTTGGCAACACTAGGTTAGTTAGCCCATCAATAGGTGTTCAATAAAATGGTTTAATTACCTGCTGCTTTATTGTATTTTCTTCAGGTTCTCAAAAATAAAGCTCTCTTTTTGTGAAAAAAAAATCTAGTTCATAGGTTTGCTATTAATATACTGGTTAAAAGCCCTTGAGCAATGTTCACAAACAGGTAAGAGTTCATGAAATTACAAAAGCATTGAAAACAGAGAAGTTAATACGATTTCATTAAATAAATTAAAAATAATGGTAACACTGGTAACCTCTCTCTTTTCTCTCTCTCTCTTTCTCTCTCTTAAGAATAAAAATTGTGAATCATTAGGAAGTGGAATTGAATTGAGGAACCAGAATCTAAACCAGAAGCATCTAAACACAAAAGATGCCCAACCCTACCTGACAGTACATTTCGAATAAATACCGTGCTACGTACCCATTGGCAGTGCAAATTCTGGTATTTCATGTTATAGTCCAGAGTAAAACCAGTGTGAAAAAACAATGGATAGTTTGAGGGAGGTAGATAAAACTGCCGAACTAAAGTAAAAAAATTAATAAAAAGGCTGGAGTGTTTAGGGACTCTTCCCAAAAATATCTTTAAAATAGCCTTTTTATTCGACCATTTATGATTGAAACATCTTCTAATTAGTAGAGTAGCACCTTAGCTGTTCACAATGGGTACTCCTGCAAGCCTCTGGCCAATAGTTTTCAGACTGGATTCGTGTTTGAATTTCCCACCCTCTGTCTGCGGAGCAGATTTGAAGTCACGTGCGCATTGTGTATGTGAAGAAGGGTGTGTGCAGTTTCATTTTTCGTCAACAGTTGGCAATAGCGATTTGAAATTGAATTTCCTGTGTTCACAGGTACCTTTGGGGCAGGGGTGTCAAACATACGGCCCGCGGGCCGGACTGGGCCCCCAAAGGGGTTTAATCCAGCCCGCGAGACTATTTTGGAAAGTTCAAAAAAAATTGTAATGTCGGACCAATTAATCAGCCGGCCACAACCAAAACATATAAATTCGTAATTTTACAAGCAATCCTCAGATGAGCAATGCAACTTGTACACGGAATCGTCCTGGATGTCATTATTTCACACACAACCTGAAGTTACGGTTTGTTTAAAAAAAATAAAAAATCATAGACAGACATAAGCGTGTTAAATATGACACAAATTAAATTACTGGGAGCACAAATACATATGACAAGGATTAACACCGTTATAACTTCATTTACTGCCTCACACAATTCATTCTGGGAACAATATATATGCAAAACAGGTAGCTTTAACACATCTGGAACTCATATAGGCGAAGTGTTGCCGCGTTCCATTTGCATTAGTTATTTTTTGGAACAATATAATTACAGACAAGCTCCGTAATTTGGGCTTGGCCCACAAATAGTGAAATGCTGCGTATAATTGATGGCAATTGTTTTTAAGTTATATACTTTTATTTTTATTTTTTTACCGATCCGGCCCACTTGGTAATATATTTTCCTCCATCTTCATCCGGCCCCTGAGCTAATATGAGTTGGACACCCCTGCTTTAGGGTGTTACCAGCCACATTGGTTGGTGGTCAGAAAAGTTCGTTTAGAAACATGCTCATAATATGAAAGTTGCTACACTTTTGAGTATGAGCTTCACAGTTTGCAGAATAATATCTTTAATTCAAACATACACACAGTACTCAAGTCAACTTTGTTTGCACAATATAGCACCTTATCCTAAGTGTGCAACTCAAAGTGCTTTACAGTTTAAAAAATTTTTTTGCAATTGAATGATAAACCAATAAAACCTGACAACCAACAAAGCCACCACCCCCCCCAAAAAAAAACACACATTAAAAACTGCTTGTTAAAAACGTGGTTATAAACAAGACTGAGACACATGGTTAGCACAGGGAACCAGAGTGAGTATATATCACTACTCCTAAGCGAATGTCCAGGACTGTCCAGTGTCCACTTACCGCAGTAGGTGCCCCAAATTCATATAATTATCATCCCATTCTTGAGTTTCATAATCAGTATCATGGTGGTCCTTGTTTCAGGTTTTCTTCCTTCCTCTCAGCAACACCATCCTCAGCTGTTTCAGTGACAACTCCATCTTTGCTTGGGATTGTGACACATTAGTGTGCAAATACCAGCTTCAAGTTCCAGATCACGGACCCCGGCTTTTCTACAAGGTCTTTGCTGTGACGCAGTGAGTCTCTTAACTTCTCAGCCACACCAGTCAATGTCTGTACACCAGCACTCGAGCATGGTTTGCAAGGCCTCACCAAAACTCGACATACAGTACAGCGGATAAGGACGAGAAGGAAAAGAGACAGATGAGAGGCCCTGATATGTGGCGCAAAAGTGCACATATACTGTAGCATCCTATAATATTTGGAAAAGATTAGGATTACCATTCGGAAGGGTGGTCATATTTTGCCAAGAAGGACTCTAAACTGAGGGAATGCTATAATTAAAGCAAAAGAACAAAGGATTACTTTAGGGCTACTGCACATGTGGTGACCGGTGGCATAACGAGGGGCTATTTATTTATTTACTTATTTATTTTTACCAGTTATATGTGTTTTATACTGTTTATGAACACTATTCAGGCATGCTGCCATTGATATTCTGGACAATTTGGTCTTGTATAAAGTATCAGTGTAGAGTGTGGTCACGTTGCCAATTGCCCATCGCTGCTCTAATTGCAGAACTTGATGTATGTTTTTATGTTTGTTGATGTTCTGCTTGTCTTTTAATGCTGCTCCCCGTGCCTTTTAAATTGGCCCTTGGGGACAAATAAAATGGTTTGAATTGGATGAATTGAATTAGGAAAGGCGTGTCTTTGAAACAAAATTCTGTTATTGTTGAAAAACATTTTTAAAAAATGATTTATCATCACTGCCTATATCCACGTTGCTGCAAATGTCTGGTGTTTGACAGAGATAGTAAGATCCTGGCAGCGGGGGGCCGGTCCAACCTGCTGCACTTGTGGTGTTTGGGCACCAAAAAGCTGGTTAAGGTGATCCAACTGCCTGCTCAAGTTCGGACTGTCAGACAGCTGGAATTCCTTCTCGACAGCTTTGATGGCGGATCCAGTCAGGTATACTGTAATTGCTGTGTGCCATCCAATAGTTGAAGGGTAATGGACTATATGCCACAGAGGAGGCAGGACTTCTGACTCCGGATTTTCACCCATCAACTTTGTTTCCGTTTCCGATTTGCGACGTGTGGGCCGCGTCAGTACTTACGCCAGTACTTAGCCAGTACTTACGCTTCCGCCTTTGTGCCCCTCGGTTGCACGTTCCCATCGACGGGTGTGAGGCTGCGAGTGTGTAGCGTCTGTCTCAGTGTCCAAAGCATTTCAGACAGCCGAGACGCCCTCCCACTCGGTTGGGGGGGCACAGTGTTGGAACGCGGCCAGCAGTGGCCAGAAACGGCGCTGATGTGTAAAACCCGGAAGTCGGAAGTCGGTGGCATCTACCCCATTAGTTACAATTAACTAAGAATACGTGATTGAGCTTGCTTTTACTTTGCCGCATGAAATTCTAAAAGATTATTTCATTAGGTAATCATTTCATAATGTCATTTCTTTTGGTAAATGTTAAATATAGCAATAATATCGATCTTACTATATTCCACTACTCTATCGCATTTGGCATCGTGTCGTCCTTATAGGGATGCATCAGGACATGGAGCATGTAGTCACACTTTCTCTTCCTGCTCACGTTACAGACATTGGGAGTGTTGGGCCAAGATGGAATTATGCGTTTTATTAACATTCACACCTCCAAGCTGCTCTTCCATGTCGGATCCCACAACAATGCCATAAGCTCGGTGACCATCAGCCCTCCTGGTCGTCATGTGGTAGCCATCTTGGATGACGGCAGCATCAGCGTCTATAGCGTTCAGAGTCTCACAGAGGATTTAAATAAAGTAACACATCTGATCAACATCTGGCTTGAAATGAGCATGCTTTTTTGTAACCTACTGTTCTCCACAGGTTGGAGTAGTCTGCGAGACTGTAGCATGTCAGGCACCATCAAACCAAAAAGTCAAATCTGATACAGTACAAAGACCAGCCAGTCATACTGGCGGGCCAAAAAGGGTGAAGAGCCGTGCCTCCGCTGCTGGGTCAATAGTCGAGGATAAAGAGGTAGGAATGCAGTCAAGAACAATATTTTGTAAAAAAAACAACAACATTCAGACCTTTTAATCTGTTAAATCAGGCCAAGGGTGTCCAAATTTTTTCTTTTGCGGGCCACATACAGAAAATCAGAAGGATGGAAAGGCCACATAAAAATCAGGAAAGCAATCATATTTTGTGTATTTTCAAGTTAATTTGATAAATTGCTAGATAACAGCGACAAATTAAGGATTTCTCAAGATTTTAGGGTGGCCAATGGGCCTGCATCCCACAAGACTAGATCTATCGACTACCCCTGCGCTAAACACCCAGTCGAATCCCATCTCTACATTCAGAACCAAAACAAGAGCAAAACATAGTAACCTGACCATTTTTAAAAGCAGTGACTTGAGGATCAATACAAAGCGCAAAGTGGAAAAAGAAACAATTTTTTCTAAAGTGAATGATCTTACTCACCACAGTGTTTTGAAGAGAATTGTGTTTGGTCCTTAAAAAAAAAAATACAAATAATGTATCTGTGGTTTTGCGTATCTAGAAAAATGCTATAGTATATAAACCAATTTATTTGTAATAATAGCACCTATTTTTTCAACACCCTACCTTCTTTGAAAATCTCCAACTCCAAACTTTATTTATTTATTTATTTTTAACTGTGTCAAATGCCATTTTTAGTATATACCTAATGTACCACTGAATAAAGGATGGTGGGCTCAATTTCTCAAATTGAAAGTTTTAACCACTCAATCTATCACATCTATCATCTATCTCGATGGCATTGCGGTAAAATGGATTTGAACAATCTTACAATAATACTTACCTTAAACAAAATGGTCAGAAAACACTTTAGGAGACTTTTGTCGGTTGGAAATCATTTTGATTTATCCTTGTAGTCCAAGTGTTTCTTCTCCGGACACTCAGCTTCGTTGTTTGTTCACATTCGACATTCCCTGAATCCGTGAACGACACACAATGTGGGTTTCCGGGTCGGTGGCCGTGGTTCGGTGACGTCGTGAATGTTACACATACAATATGAGAAGTGAATTGAATCAACCTAAGCAACAAATGGGGAAAGTACTTTTCTACTGTTTACTTCCTCGGGATGTAATAGATCTGATATCTTAACTTTTATCAATGTTTGCATTATAATGATTTTGTTGTCATGGAGGTTTGTCTTTCTTTTTTAACAGAACCAACTGCCTAGTGGTCTGAATAAGACACGACTGGTGGGTCTCGTGAAAACATTTGGAGAATATCCTGCTAAATACAGGTGATACAATTCTCTCTTCATTTTGGAGCGTGTTGAATATCCTTCTCACCTTCAAAAGCTTTTGATCCTGCAAAAGAGATTCTGCAGAATCGCTACTTATAGTAATTCGGTAGCTCATTCTGCACATCTTTTTTAAAAAATTACCTAACCATTTTTAACATAAATGAATATAGACTTTGGATGCTTGTTTACACAATCCTGTTTCAGTCTACACAGATACCTTTCTTTCTTAGAGATTTTTTTTTTTAGTTTAATAAGGAAATTCATCATCTCAATACAAGATATGCAAATCAATTGCATCTCCCATTCTGCCGTACGGGTCTGTGTCAGTTTTCAATAAGATATAGGGGGGTCCAGATATGGAACAAATATTCGCTCAGTCAACGTCATTAAATAACTTCAAAATCAAACACAAAATGTTTTTACTAAGCAAAAGTAAAAAAATGTATTGGTATTGGTAAGTCATTTTCTTGAATGTTCTTAAGTGTACTAAGTGTATTTGTTAGAGCTGTCAAACAATTGCATTTTTTAATCAGATTAATCACATCGCTTAATTAAAAAGGCTTTTTTATCAAAAAATGTTTTGCCAAATTTGACGAGCACCTGTTACATAGTAAAAAAAAAATAAAAATACATTTAATGTTATCAGGACATCTTCAACATTTTTTATCCACTGCACACACTCATCCTCCTCTTTCTATAATCAGTTAATTACTTGCATAATTTAAATGGGGGGCGGGATGACCCCAATAGTTTGACATGAGCAAATATTCTGAATGCCATACATAAACATTTATTAAATGCTTTACTTTAATGCATGTAGTTCTGTTTATTGCTCAAACACAACCTGTGCTACCTTTAACGTAACCATCCACTGTCAGCTAAAGGATCATCTGCTCTTTAACTTTGGCAGCACTAATTAAAAAAAATATTGTTTCATATTTGTTTCTGTATATAATATGTATACTGAATCTGACAATTATGTACGAGGTGAGATGTTTTTATAAACCCGATATGGGTTTCCTGATCTCTCCTGCACAAAAATTCTTTCAATGTTACTTTTACCATCCAGAATATTGTGCAACCTTTTAGAACGTTTGTTTGGCGCTCCTTGCTGTGCTTGCCTGAGAACTACACGGCATATAACAGTCTGACTGATAAAGGCCCCCACTCGGCCTATCTCATCATCCATGAGAAGTATCCCATCAAAAGTGAAAAGCTCCTGAGAGGGCTGCAGAGGTACACGTCCTTCTACTTGACATTCTCAAATGAAACCTTCATCACTTTTTTGGTCCTAATCCTCTCGTTCCACTCCCAGAGTTTTGTCTGCACTTTCTCATTGGGCTTCCATCTTTGGAGAGGCGGAGTATCTGCCGCTCTTAACCTTTCCATTTGTCAAGCTGTTCCAGAACAATCCTCTGCTGTGTTTTGAGGTGGTGGCCTCTGTTTTAGGTACGTTTTGATCATTTTGATTATGACACGGAGCTATGTCACGCGCTAGCTGCAATTTTAGCGCATTTGAATGTGCTGTGTCGCAGTCAACTGGTGTCAACACTGGTTTGAGTACTTCCCCAACCCACCTTTAAACATCCTCAACATGGTAGAGAACATTCTGGCGCATCACGACAAAGAGCTGCTGCAACACCTGGTGGACTGTGGGATCACCTCCCAGGTAATGTGACACACAATGTGGAAGAGGGGGCGTGACCCTTGTTTGCTTTTTTTCTTCATGAATTTGTGTCTTTGTGTCAGCTCTACGTGTGGCCCCTCTTGGAGACTTTATTCTCGGAGGTTTTAACTCGTGACGAGTGGCTCCGCCTCTTTGACAACGTTTTCTCCAACCATCCGTCCTTCCTGCTGATGGCCTGCGTGGCCTACCTGATGCGCTGCCGGGAGCCCCTTTTGCTCTGCGCCCAGAAACAAGACTTTGAGGTGTCATCTCTCTCTTTCTGACGCTCGCTTGCAGCTTTGCAAAATGTGCAAATTATTTTTGATTTCTCCAATGAGCTGTCGAGCAACTTTTTAATTAAGACCACCTAAAGGTCCGTCTTTGCCCGTCTTCGACATGAGCAAAGGTCATCTTCCACAGGAAGTAAATAAAATGGAGTTAACTGCATTTTTTTTACGCTTTACACAGTCATTTAACGCCTTTACTTTAACCACCCTAGTTATTATTAACAATTAATAATGTTCATTAATGTCAAAGATTTCTCACTCACCCTTCTCAATAATTGGAAAACTGATAAATCAATATATCAATATGCAAGACGTTATTTCTATAAATCTCTGGAAGCGTTCATGTTTTCAAATGATCACTTATACAACATTTTTAGAACAAGCCTGCAGGATACTCATTTGGTCCTTTCTGGTGACCACTGACGTGGACTGACTCGGCTCCGTTGTGAGGGCAGAATGTAAATGTTCAACTTTGGCTGGAATTCAACGCCCGACTCCAGCATCAACTTTTGTATGTACAAGGGCCGACTCCACGTCAAACTTTTAAGGAGTCTATCAGGGTATTGGTACTCGCAATAACAGTATTGCCTGCCCTCTTTTGGTAGTTTTATGATAAGTAGAAATTGGAAAACTAGAAAATTGCCATTATTTTCAAGCACCGATCATTTTAAGGAAAAATGCTATAATTTGATCTATAGATCTTTCTTTTAAATTATCTTTCATTGTTTTTTGGGGGAAACTTAATGTATCAGTAGTACAAGTGGCTTCTGTACTTGGTATCAAGGTTATTATAGTTTTGGAATTTTCATTTTAGTTAGTTTTATTTTGTTTTGAGGTTGTTCGTTTTATTTATTTAGTTTTAATTAGTTTTCAGGGCAGCTCTGTTAGTTTTTATTACTTTTAGTTATAAAATGCTTAGTTTTAGTATTAGTTTTCTTTTCTTTTTTTAATGTTCTCTATTACTTGTGTGCAAGATTTAATAAATACCATGGTAAAATGAAAAAGTAACATATTTGTTAAATTAAGTTAAATGAAAAAGCATGCAAGGCGAGCCATTGGAGCCAAAAGTCAGACATGCAAAATGGTCTGCTAGGATCGAGTGACATCATCTGAAGGTGCTGCGAGATGACGTCACTTCTGTGCGACACACTTTCAAACGTCCTTATTACATTTAATATTGAAATAAATATACTTAAAATCACATTTAAAATGAACCCCAAAGGCTTATGTATTAAATTAATTTCCAAAGATGAAAACTAAGGACATTTTTGCTATACTTGAATGAATGAGAATTTTTATTCTGTTCATTGACAAATAAAAAATTCAACATGGTCAAAAACAAAAAACAACAACAAACAAACAACAAACAAATTCCATACATAAATATACAACTAGCACTACAAAACAGAAGAAAATAAGAAACAATCATTAATTCAATAATTGTACATTTTATATTGCACCAAATCAAAACAAGGCGCTCCACAGCAAGGTTTAACCTTGCTCGTACCCTCTGAGCAAGCACAACAGCAAGAGTGGTAAGGAAAAACTTCATTTTCAATTGTAGGAAGAAAACTCACGCCGACCGGGCTCAGAGGATGACCATCTGCCCTGGTCATTCTAACAGCAGTAAAACAATACAGAGTACAATGATGCGGTTTAGAACACAGATCATCCAATGGAAAAATGAAATCATGAACAATGGAAAAGAATACCAAACATTCAACACACATCAACAGATTGACACCTTTTACTGACACACAGTGACTTTTAATATTTGTATATTTTAGTTTTTCAAATAGTAGGGATCCTCTGAGATTATTTTCTTTGTCTCTGACTTTAAACAATGTCTGGATATTTGGTGGTAACTGTCCATTTTTTGCCTGAAACATAATTTGGAGTGTGTTAAGACTTACTATGTCATTAAATTTTAGTACATTTAACTGAATAAGAAGTGGATTAGTTGATTCTCTAAACGCTTTTTGACTAATAATTTGTATTGCTTTCTTTTGCAACAAGAAAATAGCATTTGTATTTGTTTGTTTGTTTCCCAAACCTCAATACAGTAAGTCATATATGGAACTACGAGTGAATAATATAATATTTTTAGGGAGTTTTGTAAAATTTTGTGCCTTGTATAAAAGATAAATAGATTTTGACATTTTCACTTTGACATAGTTTATATGAGATTTCCAAGATAATTTACAATTGATTATTACCCCTAGAAATTAAATTTTGGTCCCAGTATCAATTTCAACCGCAATTTTAATCTTTCTGCATTCATTTGATGCCCAATTTCTAAAAACGATGCATTTTGTTTAACCCAGGATGTAATGATAATTTGTTTGCATCAAACCATTTCTAAAAACAATTTGTAATTCATTCTCAACTATATCCAGGAGTTGTTTCAGGTGATCCCCACTACAAAAAAACATTGTGTCATCAGCAAATTAAACACCCTTCAACGAAGTGGTAACCAAATGTAAATCATTAATATACAAAATAAAAAGTAAAGGTCCAATAACTGATGCCTGTGGAACACCACGTTACATTAAAAATCTTTGAATTTGTTTTGTTAATATAAACAAACTGTTGCCGTTATTCTAAATAACTAGTTAGCCAATCATAGGCCAGTCCTCTAATACCATACCTATGCAACTTTAACAGGAGCAATTTATGATCAATAGTGTCAAAAGCCTTCTGCAGATCCACATTTTAGTTAGTTTTGTAAACTGTAAAATGTAACGTAGTTTCAGTTAGTTTACTTTCTTTAAATAGCATTTTTGTTTTTATTTTATTTCATTAACGAAAATGTTTTTTATTTTTTATTTTAGTTGACTAAAATAACCTTGGTGAGTATGTAAGAGTTGTAAGAGTTGAGCTGTGGTGAGGTGTTGGTTAAAAAAAAAAAAAGTGGTGCAGAGAAAAAAGAAAACCACCCTGGGGTTTTGTCATCCTTTATGTCTCACATCACGTCAGGCTGGTTTGTTTTTAGCTTTTGAGGCCTCTTTTCTTTTTCTTTTTTTTTTAGAAAACGTTAAGTGAAAATTTGACCAAATGTGGTTCCTGCGTGAAGTAAACCAAACCCGTTTTTGTTTTCCCACGATTCAGTATTTTTTCCACCATCGCAACAACTTGGACATGGAAGCCATGATCAAAGACGCCTACCGTCTGATGAGTAACACGCCGGCTGAGCTTCATCCGAGCAGGATGCTCTCCGACTTCATGCCGCTGACTAAAGGCCAGTACCCCGTGTTTAACCACTACCCAGAGTTCATTGTGGAATATCAGACTCGGGAGAGGGAAAGGATACGACTGCAAGAGATGGAGTACCTCCACCAGAGGTGATATTGCACTTTGCAAAGATCTTGTTTATATAGTAAAGATGTGAACGTGTGCACACTGGCTCTCATTAGGCAGGAGATCATGTCGCAGCATACAGATTTGGTGCAGCGCCAAGCTGACGAGGACACCTACTACGTGCAACAGGTGGACCTTCAGACAGCCATCAGGTTGTGAAGAAGAAAATTAATTCTAACTTTTTGACTTGACAGGAGCTGCTGCAGAAGGCTGAAGATCAGCGCAGGAATATGTTGGCACAAGAGGAAGAGAAACTTGCACAGCAAAGGAAAAAGTAAACACTCGCAAATGCACGTCATTCCACTTCCAGTTTGAAAAATGGTGACATTTTCACGGTCCTCTCACAGTTTGGCAGCCATGAGGAGGGAGCTGAAGCTGAAGGAATTACAGCTGCTAGATGCAAATAAAAGTCGTCTTCTCAAACACCAGCAGGGCATCAAAGTCTCGCAAATCCACAGACTGGACCAGGAAATCGTAAGGAAGGTGAGATGGATGTTCCCAGGACGACAATTAACAATGACGCTCAACTCCTCGTGTTGTATTTGCTGTTTCAGAAAATAATTCATATTACTTTTACCATAAGATTACTCTTCATCGACCCAAATTCCCAATGGCCACCAAAAATGATTCTTAATTGTCATGTTTTGGCTGAAAATGAGACTAGAAAGTGGCAACAGACTTATGAAGACAATTTTATTCTAAAGGTTTCTTGCAACTTGTAGGTATAATATAAGCTTTATAAGCAACAATACATTTACAAAAAATAGATTCATGTAGAAAGGATATGAATCATGGAACTTTGACAAAGTGTAAATAAAAATGTGTACATTTACAATTACGTCAAAACTGAACATTATCTATTCAAACGAGCTGGCTCTCTCTAGTCGAATTTGAAAGAATCACTGATCAAGCGAAGTTCAGTTGTGTTTCACTTATAAGTTCAATACATTTGCATTGAATCTTAAAGAACTTTTTGTTTAATTGAACATTGATTTAAGTAAAAAAAAATATATTTTTTATTCAAATTTTCAACAATCAATCAATCATTCAAGTATTTTTTTCTTCCCGTGTTTCAAATTCAGTGTTCACTGCATAATTTTTTAAAATAAATTAATTAAAGACACAAATATTAAATATACTGTTTAAGAATAAAACCCCTGTTCCTTTTTGATCAACATGCTGTTCTCGTGGTACTTGGGGAGATAAAAAGAACCAACTCTTGATTTATTCGTGAAACAAGTTTTTTTTTTTTTGGTCAGTAGATGGCAGCATTGGCTGTTTTGGATGAGCTCACAATGTATCAAAAACAATTCAGTATGAATGCTTGTGAAGATGGCGGATCTCTGGAAATTATGAGCAGCTTGGGATTGATCAAAGTGTTTGTCACGTTGACTGTATGACTAAGAGGCATGTCACAAAAGAGAGAAAATAATGATGGCAATGATTTTAATTTTTAAGTAAAAGCATACATGCCATACACGCATGCGCACACACGTGACATTCTACTAAATACTACTAACGTGCAAATATCTTTTTAACAAAATGAAGAGAGTGTCATCTTTTATTTGGCGCTGTAATTTCTTTCAGTTGGTAGTTTCTGTGATTACATACAGGTAGTCATACAACACAATATTCTGTGAGGCTTGGAAGACCAGTCTGAATTGAATGAATGGCACTCAATAGGTTTGAATGAAAGGGTTGAAAATCACTTTGTATTACCGCTCGCTCATTAGAATGTGCCAGTGCACCTAATGTCGCGGCTAGTAAGTAAATGTTAACCCATGTTGGTGGAGTTCATCAACTTTGGCCGATAAGAAGTGTAACTGTTTGGCTGCAGATGGATCTCCGTGAGCAGGAAACAGCTGCAGCCGTTCAGGATCTGGACCTCAGGCAGATGGAGCTGGAGGTGCGGCGGAGGCAGCTTGAACAGGTGACACTTTACTTTCTTCTTCTCCTTCTTTTAATTGATCCATTTTACAATCACTGTTGGTTTTAAATGGCAGTCATTTCATGAGCCTCTTGTTTTTTGTCAGGAACTGTGCAAGGAGCAGCTTCGCATAGAACGACAGGTTGCAGACATGTGGATGAAAAGCCCAGAAAGAGAGAAAACAAACAATCAAATGCAGGTGAGGTCAGAAAAAACAACATTGTTTTGTGGGGAGGGCCGAAGTGCGGAAATCCTTTATTTTTGGTGTTATATTATTGAAAAATAGTATTAACCCCAGGGGGTGGAAACACCGTCTTCGCCCTACAACCCCCCTCCAATTTTAATGCACCACACAACTGTGTGTGGGGGGGTGCATTGGTTGGGGCAGACCGCAGTATAGAGCAGTGCTGCGGTCCCCTGTCTGTGTGCCCCCCACCCCCCCTTTTTTTTTTTTTATGCACCACATACGCTCACTGACATGCCTGGGAGGCGGGTGGATCGGAGCAGGGGGATATAATTTCCCTCTGCTCCGGTTCACCTGCTCCCAATTTTAATGCACTACACGCATACACTTGTATATACATTGGGTGGGGTCACATTCAAGGTTTAGGGGTAGAGTTCGCCAGTCTGCGAGCTGGCGAACTCAGTAACAGGGTTAACTCTCACTAAGAACGCTGGAGTGACGACCGGGGCCTTTCCCCGCTGGGCCTGGGGTACGGGGGTGCCGCCCGTCCTCCGGTGCCCCCATCTCCCCTTCTGCCCCCGGTGTTCCGTCCCTCCACGCGGTGGGGCATGGGGTGGGCGCGGATGCCCTCTCCGCTCCGCTGCCCGGCCCCTCTTGGGTGCGGGGGATCCCCGGGATCTGGGGGTCGGGGGCTGCCCGTTGGTGGGGGTGGCGTCGGGGGGAGGGGTTGCTTGTTTGGGGGAGGGGGGGTTGCTGGGGGTGGGAGGGTGTCTGGGGGCGGCTGGGGCTGGATTGGGGTGGATGGCGGGGGTGGATGGGGGGAGCGGGGGCTGTGGGCCGGTGGGGTTCCTGGCGGGCCTGCAGTGCCCCGTCCTGCTGCGTTGGGGGCGCGGGCTGCGTTGGGGTGGGGGGCGGTCCTGCTCCTGGGTTTGCTCTCCGGCCGGTGGCCCCTGCGGGGCCCGGGGGTCGTCCTTTGGCGCTGCCGCGGCCTGGGGGGCCCTGAGGTGTTGCGCTTGCTCTGTCCTGGCGGGGGTCGACGGCTTCCCTCTTTGGTGGAGATTTTCATGCACGCCAGATCCACCACACCAGCATCTATCGAAACTCAGACACAATCTTCCTCAGGTCATTGAATCGGTGGAGGCTGGTGTCTGTGGATCTCACTCCGCTTCGTCTGTCCTTTCTTCCTTTCCTCAGTCTCTCCTTTGGTCTCTTGAGGTCTCCTTGATTTGTTGAAATTTAGATGTCTCTGGGGTTGGTGAAGGACTCTGGTTGGTGGCCTGGTGGGTGGTGTCTGGTCGGTGCTGAATTTCACTTTCCTTTCTTTTCTTTAGTCCTTTCTCGGGTTTCCGGACGGCCTCACAACTCTGGCTGGAAGTGTTCGATTTAGGCGAACGGTATGGGATTTTTTTTTTTTTATATAGGTTTTAGGTGAACTAATGAATACACACACACGCACGCACACACACACACACACATATTCACCCACATACAAAAAAAAAATAAAATACAAAAAAAATATATATATATAAAAAAAAAAGGAGAGCAATGATGATGACATGTCAAATCGGTAAAATTACCGAATGAACAAACTGAGCTCTCCAGAAAAAAAAAAGCAAAAAGCAAAAAAAAAAAGCTTTTATCTTCCATTATAGTAGAGTGTGCGGACTCTCACACTCTAGTTTCTTTGGTGAGGGGAGGGCGGAGTGATGGAGAGTGACGTCTTGCGCGTCCCCGCGAAGTATCGGACATGTGGCGTGCACTTAAGATCGTGCACATACTCGCACGCGCACCATGAACGAGCCTGACACAGATGCTGCAGTTACGGTTTGGGCCAGAGGGGGCAGTAATAAAGTGACAAACTGCACAAAGATCCTTTAACACATTTTTATCACCTTGTTTCTGTTTTTTTATATATATATAGATATATATGTAAAGTGTAAATGTATCGTAAACTGGTTCATATTTATGACTTGATATTCAGCAGCCCACTGCATTATTATGGAAGCAATTTGCTGCCACACCAGAAGAAAAGTAATGCTGAATAAATTTCAAATGATAATGTGATAAATTTGACATTTTAATGTTATATATTGTATCATGTTATAACGTAATTGTTTTCACTTCTGCCATTTGACTAAACAAAACGAAGAATTTAGTTTATTGGAGCATCCGTGATTTGATTTTTTTCCACCAAAATCAGATCCTTGTCCAGGAGCAGCAAGTACTTTTGTAGTTTTTGCCATGGGTTGTAGCTACATAACTATAATATTTAGTTGTCAAAAAAATTATATTCATTTTAAAGGAAGATACATACAGTACCTACATAGGGCTTCAACAGTATTCTGAACTGTAAGGAATGGCTTTTTGTTTTTCCAAGTGTGAGAAGTCAAACTTAATTTGAAATGTATCATCCATGTGTCTATTTTCCTAGTGTGGCGGCAATATGATTCCATGCTTGATCACTGTTGTTTAACTCAAATTTTGATTAGGGCTGGCTCTGGCCGTGGCCTACAATATGTTGTTAACAATGTGATGTTTCTCAACAAGAAAGTAAATCAAAGCCACATCCCAGCGCCGCTTTGGCTCAAGCGTCCACTGTGGCTCAAGCGTCCACTGTGGCTCAAGCGTCCACTGTGGCTCAAGCGTCCACTGTGGCTCAAGCGTCCACTGTGGCTCAAGCGTCCACTGTGGCGTGGGTTCACGTTCATGTTCTCCCGGCACAGGAGTTGGGGGACTTCCCGGCCGCAGAGCACCAGCCGGCCTCCGACGACATCTGGCAACAGGACGCCGCGACCGAGCGCCACCAGAATGTTGACGGCGAGCTGGAGAAGATAAGGCGAACACTGGCAGAAGGCGACCTGCCAAAGAAGCGCCAGAGTGATGTGACGGGAAAGGCGGTAAGAACAACAAAAACTGAAGCGGCCATGAACAGAAAGAGCTGGCATTGCTTCATTTCTCGAAAAATGGGTGACGTGTGTGGCTTGCAGTGGGATGAAGTGATGAGTCAGAGAGAGGAGCGACAGCAGTCTAAGCCTGCAGCAGACACAAGTAACTATATGCATGCAGTCACACACACATTATCAGGATGTTTGTCATGCCTGACGACCAGAAGACGAGCTTCAACAACAGTTTTGACGTCCGTATTTAAAAAAAAAAATTAGGACCGGGTTTCAACAGCAATCATGTCAGGACGGCCACGCCGAAGCAGGCGGCAAGCGACATCATGGTGTGCCTCAACAGCTGCTCATCCGCAGAGAGCACCGCCACCAACTGTGAGTCCACACAGTCATGGCCGCTTTACAGAGTAGCAAAACCATTTTATAATTTGAATTTCCACTTGCCAGTTTCACTGGACAGAGGCCGGGCCCATTTGGACAGCCAAGAGAGGCAATTGATGCAGGAAATTAAATGCTTGCGAGAAAAGCTTGTGGCCAAAACCAAAGAGGACAACGCCGCCTCTTACTGACCTCCAGCAAAAAACTCAACTCTCCACTTGTCCTATTCAAACTCCAACTTGTAGTTGTTCTTTGTCGTTTAATTTTCATGTGCATGTTTTCATGTTGAATAATTCATGTACTGGTAATCTTAACATTGAATCATGTTGATTGAATGCATTTTTAAAGGCTGTTTTACATAGTTTTGTTTTATTTACACATATTTCATGTTAACTGTACAAACTTTCATACATGACTACTTTCAATAAAGAAAGCCAGCTTTTAATATTGAGATCTTGAAAAAAAAAATTGTTTACCTCATTTGCTCCCAATATTGCCATAGTCCCAAAAACGTGTTTATATGGTTTTTAAGGTTTTTTTTTATCCCAGAGCATACAGAATGCATTGATGACCGGAAGACGTAGCTTAAAGCAAGGGTAGTTGTTACAAAAAACAGCCAGCAGGTGACAGCAGAGTATAAGAGATCAACCAGGGCCATGTTGCAAAAGGCTAGTAGCTTTTTGCCAGTGTTTTCAACATGTTTGTGACTAATGATGAAACTTTGCGATATTCTAATACTAATTGCTGCAAAATGGAAGCCGATATAAATATACTTTTTTTTAATGAAAGAAGATACTCTAATCTTTCTTTTGGTAAGTTCTATGTTTTAAAAGCAATTAAACAATATTATTTGGGCCTTGCAAAATCAGTAAAAAAAAATCCAGTAAAACAGTCAGGAGCGAAGGAGGTTGCTTCAGTAAAAATGGCTGGGAGTGAATGAGTTATTTGCAAATTACTCTCTATTTGAAAGATTACTATATGGCTGAACATATTTTTTTTTTTGCTAATTAATGTCATACAAATATTTGTAAAAGAACAAAAAACAAGTCATACCATATTTAAATAATAATAATAATAAATCTTAGTAGCATTTAAATACAGATAGCATGTTCACGTTTTTTTAAATCCTAAAAAATATATATTTCAGGAGAATGACTTCATCTGGTGACTCTTAATCTGAAGGCACACATGACATTCAGGCAACGGCCTGTTAAATGACAATACAAACTCAGTCGACTAATTTTTGTCGTCCACCACACTTTGTGGTTGACATGACAAAAGCATCACGACTTGGTGTCGCTGGGCTTGTGACGTCCATCGACCTCCAGAACCCCACTCAGCAGGATCTTCTTCCACCAGCGCTCCTTGAAGCTTTGCACGTAAACATTGGACAGACTCTTGCCATCCTGGTAGTCCTCCCTCATCCCCTCTGGGTTCAAGTCCTCTGAAACTACCTGCCAATTAGAAAAAAAAAGGGCACGTGCTAACAAACCAAAGGTCTGCCACACCTGAAAACTTCTCACTGCCCTATTACAAGTTAGTGTTACTCACCTCAGTGATGGTGAGAATCGTTGTTTGGTCAGGATTAAGACGCGCTAGCGCTTCGTCTGCTGTTTGGATGACATTTTGGTTGTGTCGCAGCACAAACGACGACTGCTGCTGCTGTAGGATTCTCAGCAGGAGCCTGAAAGCAGATTGTCGCTGAAAACAGCCGCCGATGAGCAGCAGGCAAGCGTGCGCGTCGTTTACCTCGTCCGGATCAAGCACATGCAGGCCTTCAGCCACAGTCGCTCCTCGGAGAGTTCCTCATCTTGCTCTTCAGCTTCTTTGCCTAGTACAAGATTTCAGGGATAAGTGTCAGTTTTATTGACAATGAAGACCTTTTTGTAAAAAGTTAAGACTCAAAAGCATCTTGAAATTCGACTTCAGGAGATCTTGGGTTTATGACAGTCACCCACCTTTTTTTAATCACATTGTAACCGTATTTGAACACACACAAAATTGCAATCTTAAATAGTGAGATGTAGAGGCAGAGAAGGTTCCCAACTAAACTCCAGTAGTGGTTGTCATTGCCACAGCAGATAATATACGCCTGCGAGTGTTGCTTGTATTCAACGTTTGTATGTGTTGCTGCCCAGAGTGTTGAAATAGTAGTTGTTTGAATGTTTATATTACTGTGGCATCAATGCTAATTTCCGTTAGCCTAGCCTGTCACTCTTTTTATTTATTATTATTTTTACAATGGGTTTGTTAGTTTGTACTGATTTTTATTTTTTCCCCTAAAATGCTTTGTTTTGGTTATCATTAGTTTATGTATTGTTTTTTGTTTTAATAGGAGTGTTTATCAAGGGTAAACTTGACTCATTTAGCCATTTTCAGCAATAAAAAGTTAATATTTTGTCCAGAATTAATTTGATAACTTCATTATTTTTCAAAAAATAACAAAAACTGATCATTTAATGAAACTAAGTACATTCTAAATTTATAAAACTTGAGTGTCAATTCATTTCATTCATTGCCTTTTCTTTTAGAGAGATACTTGACTCATTTTCCGCAGTAAGAAGATAATATTTTGTCTATCGTTAATTTGATAACTTAATTATTTTTCATGCACAATTAATACCTTTAAAAACACATTTTCTACTTGCTGTCGAATGAAAATGACATCACAGATGCTCAGAATTCAGGTAACGACTAATCATGGCTCACCTGTTTCTGGGTTTGGTCATGTGACGTTAGCAAACTGAGCCATGATTGGTCGCTACCTGAGCACACAAGTGATGTCATTTTCAGTCGAAAGCAAGTGTCAAAATGTGTTTTGAAAGGTAATAATTGCACATGATATATAATTAAGTTATTAAATTAATTATAGACAAAATATTATCTTCTTACTGCAGAAAATGACTAAATAAACTAATTACAACGACCTTTGTTAGTGTAGGTAAATGATAAGACTATTTTGTCAGCACCATAGGACCAGAACGCCGTCGTAAACCACCCGAGGACGCCGTCAAGAATAAAGAGAATGTTACTCAAGGTTGTGGCGTTCTCCAGTAGCTGCAGACACATCTTCCCCAGGTTGTACCAATTCCAGGGGTTGAAAGGCAGCAGGCTACACAGCTCCTGCAGAGACAACATCCTGGGTCCAACAACTCCAAAATGTTGGTAGACAGTGACCTATGGGGCAAAGTAAATGGCGTGACCTTTAACGCAGCGTGTTGAACCGGGAGCACACATTTACCTTGAGCAGAAGCAGGCTGGTCAGGTGACATGTGTTGGAGGCTTCTTTACTCTGAACAAAAAGACACACATTTAAATCCAAATTGTCGTGAGACAGTGAAAAGTCTCCCATGTGCAAAAAAAAAAAAGCGTGCGTTATTCCAAAGGCGTACCAACAGATCCAGTAAGCCCACTGCCTTCTCTCTCTGGCCCAGCCTGGTGCAACATCGAGCCATTCCCTCCAAAATATCTCTCTTGATTGACAGGTTGTTGTCGGAGATCCACTCCAGGCAACTGCTGTAAGCATCCAGGGCTGCCTATCACACGCACATACGTTTGATATTACAAATGATGAGGAACATTTTGATATAGATGACAAGAGACTGAGCTAGAATTACATCACTGCTGGAAGTCTGGTTACACCCATTATTAGTGTTTATGTGGAAAAAGTTCAGATTGTTATTAGATTTAATGAATAAATACCTGGTAGTTTCCCTGCCTGGTAGCCAGGTCACCTCTAAACTTAAAAACTTTCTGCTTCTCCAAAGAATCTTCTGTGTCTAGAGCAGTACTCTCACAAAACCACTACAAGAGGACAACACAGGAAAATCTGAATGCAACCTGTCCTTTTACCATAAATAGCACAATTAACAAACAGCGCGTGCAGACAAGGTTCGGTTAAGGTATTTATAGTCAATATTTCTAGAATATGAAACTGGAAGTGAAGTGACTTTGAAGTCAATCTTATTTCAAACACAGCAGGTCTTCAGTTCATTTATTATTCTAGTCCCAAGCTGGTCCAGCCAGCGGATGAGTACACAAGCTCCCATCGCTCACCTCCGGCTCGCAGCATTTTGCGTTATAAGAAGGTACACACACGGAGTTTCGGTCTTTCGCTTCTGAAAATACAGAGTCGTCAAAATTGCTTCCAAATAGTTCCATCGCGAGCCACTGAATTACGGGATGTGTACATACAGAATCCTCGTAGATTCCGCTTTTCAATTACGTCCGCACGGACACAAAACTCAATGACATTGGTTCTGGGCAGTAACGTTCTGATCTATGAAAAATACGGCAAAGCTGCTATTATCATTCTTATTTTTTTTTTTAAGCTTTCCTGTTTTGTTTTTTTTTAAAGTTACTTGAAGATCAATTAATGTGATATGTTAATATAATTGTACATTGACACAGAGTGCAGTAACAGAAGGTCGAGGGAACCATTTTTGTTTCTGAAATGATTTAAAATGTATCACAACACCGTAAAGAATTATGTGGCTTATAATTATTGAGGTGAGGTGACTACTTATCCATTTCAAATTGGTATTTTTTCGAAGTGTGCTTATTGCTTAATGGGCACTTATGTGGTTTATGCGAGTCAAATACTTGCAGGTTGGTTTAGACATATTTCCCGTGACGTCACACGTTTTGAAGACGCCGCCATGCTCGAGGTCCACGCTTTGACTTCCTCTGGTGCTTTCTGATTAGTTTACTTGATTAATTTGATATTCAACAATTAAAAAAAAAAATTCTGTGTGGGACCTTAGACTGATATGCTTTACCAAATTATGTCCAATCAACTAAATTTACCACATCGTAAATTAAGATGTTAGGATGATCAGTGGAAACATGATGCACCTGAGCTAAATTTTGAGCTTCGTGGCAAAGGGTGCTAATACTTCCGCAGTATGTGTGATTACTTGCTTCATTTTTAATAAAGCTAAAAAATAAAATAAAATAAAGTTTTCACATTGTCATCCATTTTGGAATAAAATAACCTTAACGGTGTCACTGGCAGTTATATGAATTTGTAATTAGCAGTTATATGGATTTGTAATTAACTCTTTGACTGCCAGACGTTTTCAGAAAAGGGATGCCGTGGGTGCCAGCCGATTTTAAGCATTTTGACTGATCTTTCAAGGTCCATAGAAAATTATGTGTTTGGACTATGGAAACACACATACTACCAAAAAAAGATTGGACTCTCATCTTTCATCAGAAAAAAAAGTTTGTTTCTACCTTATTCCGTTTTTCAGTAATCCACAATAGAAAATGGTTAGTTTCACCTCTGTTTTGGAACAAACGTCTTTTAACGTCTTTGGCACTCCTCCATAGGATTTTACTAAACGTTATTTAACGTTTTTGGCAGTCAAAGAGTTAACAAATAATATTTTTAGGGCAATTTAAATTAAATTGTATAATTTCAACCCTGATTATTTTCAGTGTACCTAGGCACCCTGGTTGGGACGGTTCATCACTGCCTTTCCAGGCTGACTTTGGGAAAGCAGGGTTCACCCTGGACTGGTCACCAGCCAATTGTAGGGCCTTTGGGGCAAAACATCACAACTTCAAACTCACATTGACAGCTATAGGTAATTTAGCAATATTTAATAATAATTTAAAAACAAAAATAACTTAAAGTCGTCAATGACCCTAAAATGCATGTTTTTTGTTACGTGGGAAAAGTTGCAGTATCTCGAGAAATCCCATACATGCATGGGGAGAACAAACTCCACACAGGAAGGCCAGAAAAGAAATTTTGAATTTGTATGAAATCATTTCAAATACAGAGCCAGTGCTTAAATATAGGTGGGCTTTAAAATATAGTACAAATATCCCTGCACGACAAGTTCCCATCACCTTGTTTCTTTTAACAGGTAAAATTGAATGATCTTTTAGAATATCTGCATCTAATATGAGAGTTGAACAATCACTGTAGGGTTAAACACATCAGGTTATGTGACTGCATCGAAACAGACAAGAAATGAGCTTGAGATAGAACAAAAGTGATTATTGTGACAAAGTGTATTTCGTTGAAAAAGCTGTGGTGAAAACATTTGCAAAACATTCAAAGAGCACAGGTATAAACAAAGAGGATGAGAGAACGTAGTGAAAAAGGTATGCATATAATATTACAGCAGCTTAACTACTAACGATACTAGCTCTACTGCAAGTAGGATATATGATACATGATATGGAATCAAACCCCACCGAGAAGACACAGCACTTTATCATCATATCCATGGAACAAGTCAAAGAACAGATACATGTTGCAAATAGTTATTTGCACATATCATTTACTAGGGCCTTATTGTAACAGTAGCATTTTTAATGACTGTCTTAATCCTATTTTTTTTTATTTTAAATATTACCCTCAATAAAGTGCTCATCTTTTCAAGTGAGTCGTAATTTTATATTCCTTGCAACCAAAGTACCCAAAAGCAACTCCAGCAAAACCGTTACAGCTCAAAATGAATTTTTCGAACGGTTTTGTGTGCGCAGTAAACAAAATATTTGGTTTTAAAGACACTTGTCATTGATAAAAACATATAAAAGCTTTCCAAGCAGGCTAGTAAAAATACTTTGGGGTAGGCATAGACCTCGTCTGTGGACAAAAACAAGCAGCAGAACGCGCAGCATAAAGAACCCAAAACAACAAATGCTTATAGTAAGAAAAGGACTCAGGCTCGCTAACGAAAGTGTTCTTAGCTAACGGACAGGGTTGATTATACTGTTAATGATTTGGGAAAGAATTTTCTTGTTTAGCTTTAGATTAGCAAACCACTGCACCAACAATACCAACTCAACCAAACACACACATGTATGTACAAAATGAGCAGTTGTTCGACGTACTTATTGCATGCAGTAATTGACAAAACGGTATAAACGCTCGGTATACATTTATGTAAGGTACAACATCTTGTTCTTTTTCATGCCCAGGCACTTGCTATTCACATTACGACAAATACAGGTAATGTGTCAAAGGTTTCTGCTCATTCAGTTGCAATCAGCGAGCAAGCTTAGTGAGCTTATACCAGGCAGGCTGAAAATGCTTTTGAGATTGCTAAAAGGTGCTAGATAGCATGTAGCATGAATGACAAGTACAAAGTGGTAAAATACCTGTGCCCGGTTGCTAAAAACTCAGTTATATTTTTAACCACTGGCTAAGTTGATTTAACCGACCATTAATTACCTTTAATTGTTGTAAATTAAACTTTAACCGGCTGTTGACTTGACGTTAATGTTAACACATCTTAGGACCGCTGCTAAGTTATTAACAGTGTGGTTAACTCTCTAGATGGTGGATTGAAATAAATCCCACTTTAAACATATTGTCAGAATCTTTTGCAAAGTTGGGAAAATAGCATAGATTTACTCAATTTATAAGACATGACTGTGATCGATTTGCACATTTGAACAATCATTAGGTCAAAAACGAAATATTGGAAATAGGTAAACACCGCATCTGTATGAAACAACTGCAAAATTACAATTTTCTCTGTCCACACTAACTTGAATAACAGTCTAAAATGTAATTCAAGTAGATTTAATAATATTAAGGGTGTAAAAATTAGTGTGTTAATTTTGAGTTAATTTAAAGTACCTTTAATGCCACTAATGCGCGCCCCTTACTTGGAAAGCCTGTACTGGCAGAATTCCAGTTGCAACACAGCACTTCAGGTTAAAGATGAGCTAGCTCTTATTAATATGAAAAGAAAAATGCACTGAGCTGTCACCAACTTATTACAAATGCAATTATGCCATCTAAAAACGACTTAAGACAAATCAATATCACACTTGTTTTTTACTGAACGGTACATCTTTTCAATTTTAAATACATTTTTATGAATTATGAAATTACTGTATCAGTGGCTAAAAGATGCAGCAAATTTTAATAGACAAAACAAGCCAAAATAATCATCTCATGGTTTTATTCAGAATAGTTGATTAATCATGTTCTATAATGAAGTCAGTTTTTAAGTAGGAGGTACTGACAGAATCATATTACATCTAGGCACACGTAAAATACTGGTAACTATAAAGAATATGTGTAATTTAGAATATATATATAATAAATAATAATAAAATAAATTAAAAACAAAATCATTGTTCTTTTTTTCCTTAGAAGTGCTCAGGATAATTTGGCTACCCATTTTACTGCAAAATCGGAAGTAAACAAAATGAGGAATTGTGGGATATATTGGTGCAGTGATGTTAACTTTGCCGTCCTAACAATTAACTTGACTAAGCACGTTCTGAACAACACATTTTAACTGCCGGTTAGCTAAAGGTGGTTTAACAATGTAATGTTATAGGGCCCAAAACGCTTTGGGGTTAACCAGTGGTTTAGATAACTGAGAACTCAACAACCGTGCCCAGAAAGTAAATCAGAAGCCCAAGGTTTAACCAAGGTCATGGACAGAAGTTTACAATGTTTAACTTCAAACAGGCATTTGTGTGGGCAGAAAGCACATCTTGCTCATGCATCCCCATTTGCTTTGAGAAAGGCTACCGTAAGTGCATGGGGAGATCCTCTTGCAACAAGTTGACAAGCCAAGTAGGCACATGTAGGTACAGTATGTCTTCTGTAGAAGTTAACAACAGTCACGATGGTGCTGTTTATGGTCCATGCCGTGGTTGTGGAAACGGCAGCTGATAGTCATTTCTTGCAACAGTTCTTTCTGTCAAGCAAGGGGCTGTGAACGCACATTATAGCTATTGAACATGTCCTTGTAGTGTCAACTGTTAGTTTGCTGTGAGAATACAATCGGAAGGACGCTGCTAACGTGTCCTCCAAGTCCATCAAAAAGTCAAACGACACATGATTTGAAACAATACAAAACGTTATCTAAGCATTGTTTCCCCCCAAAAGTATTCAAAAATGTGGCTCAAAGTGTGCAATAAAGCGAAAGAAAGTGTCAGCTGTTCTACAGAGCCAAAAAAACATTCAACACATTTAAATATTATTAGAAAATTGGATGAACTGGTAAGATTCCTCCTCAGGGAAAACAAACAATGTGATTCGTTAAAAAAGAAAAAAAATACTGGTTTAGTCAAACAAATATGGGCTCTCAAAGCCTTTGCATGAGACAATAAGGTGCCAAATTCAAATTTCATCCACCATGTGGCAGAAAAAGTGCATTTGAAACAAGTTTAGTTCAGGTGCTTCATGATTTTAAAGGGGAAGTCAACCTTGAACATTTCTGGACAATAATATGTTATATGTATGTGACCTCACTAGTCTGAACATGACATTCTGATTAATATTACATTTGTGGAATAAGAGCTATGAAGCAAAATCCAGCCATTTTTATCCATTTCAGTGGGCGGCCATTTTGTCACTTCCTATCGACTGAAGATAACATCAATGTTGCTTAGGTCTTAGGTAACAACCAATCAGAGCTCGGCTTGAGAAAACAGGTGAATTGTGATTAGTCGTTGCCTGAGCCCTGAGCAACATTAGTGGGGTTTCCACCACCCTTTTTTATTCGACGTTTCAAGAAATGCGAAAATAAAAGTGAATGGAAACGCTAGAAATTTGGAAAAGGGCCCAAAATTCGCAATAAAGTTTTTATGCTTACATGGGGTGGATTTTGAAGCTATCAAAAAAAGTAAAATGTGAATTTTGGCTATGGAAACATAAAAAATAAACGTTGGGCTGGGCAATAGGTCAAATTAATTCAATTAATCGTCATCAAATCAAATCAAATTTGTCTTCTGGACTATTAAAATATGTTGTTTTTAAGTTTTGTTACATCCAGATGTTATTGTGGGTTTATGTTAAAACTGATTTATAATCAGCATACATTATTGTTGTCTGAACATTTTGCATAGGAATTATTTTTGAATAAATGAAACCTTTAAATAAACGGTTTGGGTTTATTAGATTAAAATTGATTAAAATAGTTTTTTTGCCATATCTCCCAGACCCGTCACAAAGCATTGTCGGACAATAAAGTAAGGTATGTTTGGGGGGGGGGAAACGAAAAACAAATATTTTGGGAATTAATTAAAGAAGCGAGTATTAATGCTATTTTAGATGGAAACCAGCAAAGAAACGCGGTTTATCAATAATTCCAAAAGAAAACTCATACGACGTCATCACACGGCACAGTCGTTTCCTGTTTTTCTTTTTCTTCTACTTTTTAAAGTACTGGTGGATCACATTTCTATGGTGTATACCGCCACCTACAAGTGGCGGAGTCCCCTCTCAATATTTGCAAAAGAACAGATGGAAATGGGCATAAATCGCATGTCCATTTTGTGCATTTTCAGTAAATTCGCTTAAAAAATTTGAAACAATTGGATAGAAATTTGAATACTGAGTAGTGATGTCAACTTCAGTGCATAAAAACGGCTGGATTTTGCTGCTTAAACTCATATTCCACTAATGCAATATTAACCAGAATACCATAGTTAGAGCAGTGGGGCTCATAGAACATATTGTCCCAAAAAATTTGGGGGGTTGACGTCCCCTGTAAATGTCTGAATTACTGTTTCGAGAACAATACATCAAGCCAGTAGTTCGGTTTAAGTCATGATTGTTGTTTACGTGGACTAGTTTTAACTTAACTGATGCTTGAGGTGCAGTGGGTGCATTTCATTGACACCACAAACTGCACCTAAACACAGTTTTGCTTGTTTGGTTTGGAGGTTGAGAAACAACACATTCCAATTTGGCAACGTTTCAGAACCAACATATAAAAAGTAACAACAGCACGGAGCTCGTTGTGTCAAAAGGTGCAAAAAAAACAAAAAAAAACGTCAATCGCAGTGCATATTAAACATACAGTTAACCCCCTCAAAACCCCCACCCACCCCCATTAGTCGTTGTCCTGTTAAAATTTCGACTAGTAACCGCCACCAAGGGAAGACTTGAAATGACATCCTTCAACAAATACACTGGCATTCACTCGCTGTTCATGTACTTTGGCTCATGTTGCTGTTGGCCTTACATCATCAATTGATGTGAACTCATTCATTCTCACTTAGGTGACTATAGCTTTAAAAGCCAAAATACATACATTACATAACAGCTCCACTGTGTGTGTGTATAAAGTTTTCTGACTAGGGGCAACCTTGTGAACACATTAGGGAAGTCACATTTTACTTTGTAGGGACGAGGGGCGAACATTTGCTGGCAATCGAAGTTCCAATGTGGGCTTGTGCAAGGGAAACGCAGCAATACATTTAGAAAGGGACTTTACAGTCAACATGTAAAATATGAATCCCTCCTCAAGGTGCCCTTTAATGACAGCCACTTTTCATAGTGGCCTATTCAGATCTCACTTTTCATCCCTTCCATTTGATGATTTTTTTTCTTCGTTTAACGACTAATGTCCAGTTTTAGATTTGCTGTTGCGTCCATTTTAATGACGTCAGTCAGGTGAGGGCTGAGACTGGCAGATACAGTAATAAAAATGTGTTTGCCTCGTGTCATCACCATTTGCAAATACTTGGAACATATTCAATAATTCACTTGAGCCAAGTGAGCAGATTTAGTCTTCAGAAACGGACAAGGATTTCCTCACGCTTCGTGACGGCTCCCAAACCTCACTTTCATCTGTATCCTCTTCGTCATGCTCTTCATCGTCTTCATCCTCTTCTTCGTTTCCGTCGCCTCTTGGCGCCTTGTTGCCGTGTGATGCCTCCCCACTTATCTCATCAGTCTGCTCTGCTCTGTCCGCCATTCCCAAAGCCGGCTCCTGGAAGGGGTCTGCACCTACTTCTAGGCGTCTCTGGACCTCAGCAAACCATTCTCGCACCTTCGTCGGATGAGAGACAAGAGAGGAATATTTAACTGGATGTTGTCATCTAAAGCTACTCTGGAAAATTTACGCTGGTCTTTAATGCCCAGTTCCTTTGCTGTTTTCACATTTAGTGAACACATGAAACAACCTGCATGCCTTATTATTTGGCCATTATTCTTCCCTGCTTCATTAATCAGTGCATTTTGATGACATAGTAGCCTACATCTACTTAGACTAGACTGTAATTGTATTGGCAGTTATCTGGTCTTTATCCACATAAGTTTATATTTAAACAGCATGTCCCCCAAGTCATATTCAAATTGTAACTTTCCATCCCTCCATTAAATTGTATTTCTGAAGTCTAATCAGCAAAAGACACACATATTCAGATGCTCTGATTATGGAACTTTAGTACGGCATACATTAGCATTTTTCTGGCAGAAAGGTCAGAGTTTTCGGCTGGCTATATGTTACCAGCTACATCTGACTGCAAAACAACCTCTGTCATTAAATGTGTGGTAACCTGGGGTTGCAGCTATGATTGAATATTTTCAGAAATCAATTACGGTACTCTTATCGATTATTACGAAACTATATGAGCTACTTTTCAAGTATTGATTAAAGCGAAAGGCTACTGTGATCATACTGGTGAGGCTGTTTCAGGTTCAACGACAGTTTCCTACATGCAGGCTCTTCATACTGCAGCTGCAAATTATTTTTTTCCCATAAAGTGATAAAGGCTTGGTCTGTTACCATAACGTCAGTAAATGTCACAATTGATGATTATTATTTTCCAAAGTAAAAGCAGATGTCTGCAAAATGGATGACTACAGAAATTAGATACTATTTAATATATAAAGGATGAAAGCAGAGGATTTGGACTTTAGGTTAATGCCTCTAAACCACATGTGTCAAAACTCCAGTCCTCGAGGGCCACTATCCTGCACGTTTTTTTGGGGTTATTTTGCTGTTTCGCACCTCCAATCCACCTGAGTCAAATGATCAGCTCATCAGCAAGCTCTACAGGATCCTGAACAACTGCCACTGAGGGATTGAATGACATCTTGGGGATTTATAAGATTAATGAGGTAGAAAAAAAGAGGGACAGCAGTAACATGAGAGGGATGTGAAAGAGGGTGCATTTATGACAATGACACAACACATTTGCAGAAGCAAGCTATTTCCAGTCCTTGGCCCTATTCAATAGAATTGTTTGATGTTGTTGGCTCCAAGAAAGTTTTGTGGTGATCACATCGCTTTTGGCATTAAAAAAATCAAAAATCTTTTAATCAAAAAAATAAATAAAAAACACACACACACATAGAGGTAGAGTGTATGTTTTCATTTCCTATAATTGGCTAATTTAGCATTTTTGTTAGCCAGCTGTTAATATATGGGACGCCTTTTGTTGGTGTGTCCGGTGATTTTTTTTGTCACCACATTCTCAGTACAAGCAACAGTGAAAGTTATTTTGTGTACATCAAATAAGAACAGGATATTTCAAACTGTTTAACTGCAATTATGTTCTGTTTGGGCCAAAGATTTTGGAATTACGCCAAAAAGTTTCAATGGACAATAACACATTTTTCCACATTTGTTCAGATTTTGTAATATTATATTGTGTTTGTTAGTTACCTGTAATGACATCATCCATCAAGTACGATGGTATGTTACGATACAACATATGACAAACTACACTAAACTGTTTATAATGTAACATATGACAATGGTTAGGTAAAAATGTTGACAATTGTGTAATATTAAATGTATTTATTCCACTAAATAATTTGGCATTTTGGAGTTTCAATTATCTGCTCGTAGTAGGCATACACACACTGAAACTTATTATGGTAGTGCACAAAATCAATTTCTCATTTGATTGAATATGGTTTGATCCACCTCGACCAGCAGACCCCCCCTTCTCTGCAGACTAGCGCAGCGCGTCATCCTCGTCAGTACTTTCACGGGGTATGTGTGTCTAGTCAAGTGAAATTAAGTGTTCCTTACTTACACCAAGATATGTGAAAAGTTGTTTACTTTTTACCACTCAACACTAACACATTTTAATTACTAGTCTGCTTTTTTGCTCCTCAATCATGTTGCTACTTCCTAATGAGGGAAACTTAGTAACGTGTGTGGCGTGGATGTGTGTTTGCACAGAAAAAAAGTAGCTGTGTTGCTTCTCCTCTTCATTGGCTTCAATAGCAAGCTACATTGTTTCACACTAGTATGATGACACACACCTTGCAGTGGAAAATCAAGCTGATTAAGTGTTTATGGTTCCAAACCATATTTCATTCATCTTAACGAAACATTTGTATGTGGTAGAACTGTGGCACAATGTTTGACAAATAGTTATTTGTTTAAGGGGAAGTCAATCCAAACATTTTCTTTACAATAATATGCTATATGTGCCTCCACTAGTCTAAACACGGCATTCCGATAATATTGTGTTAATGAAACATGAGTTAAGTGGCAAAATCCACCCGTTTTTAGCCAATGGGGGTGGCCATCTTGCCACTTTCTGTCGACTGAAAATGACATCACAGTTGCTCAGGACTCGGGTAACGACCAATCACAGCTCAGCTACAGAGAATAGGTGAACTGTGATTGATTTTGCTGTTTAACTTATATTCCTCAAACAATATTATCTGAATGCCACAGATAATAGCTACAGTGATGAATCTGGTTTCCTGGACTTCCTCTTTAAAATAGCCCAACAGGCTTTTGAGGAGAAGATTTTGAGGTCATGCTATTACATGCAAGTAAAAAGCATTTGTGTTACCCGTTCATAGCTCATGTTGGTCTTGGTGACAAGCTCATCCAGGTCCTGCTCATTGAGGAAGCGGTGTTTCAGGTAATACTCCTTCAAGAGGTCCCTCCCACTCTTGATTTTTTTTGGCGGGGGACATCTGTCCGAGTCTGAGCCAAAGGATGCTGACCGTCTTGGTTGCTTTCGAGTTCGGGATCTCCCCCACCCACGATTTCGGACACGTCTTTTTCGACTGCCACCACCTCCCAGTTTGTGACTTCCGCCACCATTCGGGGCTTCCACGTTGCCACTTTGATACTGAAAGAACCATTTAAGATTGCCGTTCTTCCAGGAATACCGCGAGTCCCCGAACCAGCTGACAATGTAGGGTCGGGGGAGGCCGCTCTCCTCAACTAGCTGGTCATACTCTTCTGTTGTGGGCCACTGAGTCCGCACAAAGGCACTTTTCAAAATGTGGAGCTGCTCTGGAGTCTTTTTAATCTTATCTTTGCTATCTCTACTGCTGCTGTTGTTGCTGGTGCTGCTGCTGGTTGGCACCTGCTTATTGCGGCCTCCAGGTGGCGTTTGACTACCTTTACGAGAGGAGGACGGGGAGCGAGAAGCAGCAGTGACTTCTTCAGCTTTCCCTTCACCGGCATCCATCCGTCCTGGCTCAGAAGATTCTGGTGAGGGAGTGCTGATTGTTGGCACTTTCCGTCTTTCGGTGAACCAGGCATCGATCTCCCTCCGTGTCAATTTAGTCTCTGTTCTCAGGCGGCTCAGCTCTTCATCAGACGGTGTGCTGCTCTTCTCAAAGCTCTCCTCCAACACAACCAACTGCTCTGGTGTCTTCTCTTTAAATTTCTGCGGAGTGAAATCTGGGAAGGGATTCCACGTCTTGGGCCGTGTCTCCTTCTCCTTCACGGGAGGCGTGCATGGAGGATGAGGAGATGCCGGGGTTTCGTCACTTGAGTCAATGACAATGGTGGCGTTGGTGCCGCTGCTACATCCGCCGCCTCCCCTGCCGCCTCCGTCGTGGAAAACAATGACGTTGCTATTCTTGGAGTTGCGTTGGTTGTACCTGGTGTCACTGAACCATTTTTTGATCTCTCCCTTGGTTAGATTGGTGATCTTCATCAAGCGGGCAATTTCTGCATCACTAACAAAGTGGTTTTTAAGGTAGCTGGCTTTCAGCTCGGCCAGCTGCTCTTTGGACTTCTTGGGTCGCATGCTGAAAGTGTCAGCACTCAGGGCTGAGTTCTCCTTGCAAAGAGAAAAGTACAGTTACATTTTAAACTGTTTTAACGTTTTATATTGCCAAATGCTTTCATGTATAAAAAATTCTGCTGAGAGCAGAGTATCACTGATTAACTCATTTGCTTCCAAAAACGTATAAGCACATTCTATTTTAAATATTGTCATGGTCTCAAAAACGTATTTATATGTTTTTTTATGTTTTTTTATGCTAGAGCATACGGAAGGCTTTGAAACATCCTCTGACCTGAAGAGGCCGCTTAAAGCAATGGTAGTTACTACAAAAAAACGGCCAGGAGGTGGCAGCAGAGTACAAGAGATCAACCAGGGCCATGTTGCAACAAATCTTTTCCCCATAGTTTAGTTCACAGGTTTGTGAATAATAACAAAACTTAGCTATATTCCAATTCTGACTGCTTAAAAATGGAAACCGATACAAATACATTTTTTTCCTGATGAAAGAAGAGACTCTAATGTTTCTTTTGATAGGTTCCATATTTTTATAGCAATAGAACACAATATTCTGTGGGCCTTGCAAAATCTGTCAAAATCCAATAATAGAGCCGGGAGCTAAGGGGGTTGCTTCGGTGATAAAGGCTGGGAGTGAATGAGTTAATATGTAAGGGTCAGAAGGACCGCTACACACCTGTGGGGAAAGCGAGGGAGGCTGTACGGTGGTAGCGCGTTTAAGGTCACTGTTTGTTGGGATTGATTGGCAGGAAACTCTGCTGGAGCTCTGGGATTGGTTTGGCAATCCTGCCACTGTCAGGGTGATGGGATTAGTCACCGGAAGATTCCCTCCTGGAGCAACCTGAAAACACAGAATTGGAGACAAAGATACTCTTCTACCGCTACTACTTGAATACAATCAAATTAATAATTTTGCATTAAAAAAAAGTTTATTTTTTATTTTTTTCTATTATTATGCTCAGTTTCGATTGACACTGTCAGAGACGTTACAGTACCAGTCAATGTTTTCAACTTTTCCTCATGTTATTGAATGAGAGATACTACCGCTTTGTCAACAATTTGTACAAATTAACTTTGTACGAATTAAACAAGAAGCTGCCATAAACGTGTTGCAGGAAACATCACAGCTTATGTTGTGGTTTCTTTGTCAAGATCCATGTTATGGCAATCCACATTAGAGGGCAATTTGTGTTTGGGAAGTGATCCTTTTTCCATAATGAACTGTTGAAATGCATGTTCATCAATAATATACTCAACAAAAATATAAACACTTGATGAACTCAAAGATCTTCTTCTACATACACAATATTACAATTTCTGTCAAGTATTGTTCACAAACCAGTCTAAATCTGTGATAGTGAGCACTTCTTCTTTGCCGAGATAATCCATCCCACCTCACAGGTGCCACATATCAAGATGCTGATTAGACACCATGATTAGTGCACAGGTGTGCCTTAGACTCCACAATACAGTAGAAGGCCACTTTGAAAGGTGCAGTTTTGTTTTATTGGGAGGAGGGGTGGGGGTCTGGGGACCCAGAAAAACAGTTAGTACTGACTCACCTGTGCACTAATCATTGTAGTCTAATCAGCATCTTGATACGGCACACCTGTGAGATGGGATGGACTACCTCGGCAAAGGAGACTGGTTTGTGAACAATATTTGAGAGAAATGGTGACATTGTGTATTTGATTGGATTTGAGTTCATCTAATAAAAAATGGGAGCAAAAACATATTTTTGTTGAGTATACGTACGTATATTGCACCAGATTTTGGGGCATCCTGTTGACTACTTCCTACTACTATATACGGTCCACAATATTGTTTCAGCCTTCCAAACAACAATGTCAAAATAATAATTACCATTTAAGTGAATAACGATACATTGTCTACTACATTTTCACAACATAACAAAAAGTTCAATAAGGCCTGAATCTGAGATAAATCAAGTAATTTGTCACTTATTTTTAAATGTTTTTTTTTCTACCACATAATGTGCTGAACTGGATCTCATAAAAATCCATGGCTTGTCCACATAAGTGCCTGACTAAAAGAACATTAACCCTTGTCTGTAAATGAATAAAGGGTTATCTAGAAATCAAAAGGGGGACTTTGGTACATAAAAGCTAAAAAATGTGAACGGGTACAGGTGAACAACTGAATATATTACCAAAAGCAGTCGAGGAAAATTGTACATGTTAGCCGAATACAATTAGTAAAATGACATAGCACAAAAATAGGAAGGTACGTGGCTAGCTCTACTGCATATAATTGTCACTCATACTTAAACTGTAAAATATGTGCAATAATTTGTGAAAAAGAGCTACAAAAACTGAGCGACCACAGAGATTTCCAATAACAATTGTCTATTTTCTATTGTCTATCAATTTTATTGGCCTCATTAGGGTCATGGTCAGGGTCATCGCAGATGTGTTTGGGCGAGAAGCAAGGTAAACCCTGGACTAGTCATCAACCAATCATAGGGAACATAAACACAAATAACCATTCACGTCTATGGACAATTTGAAGTCTTCAATTAACCTAAGAAAAAAAAAAAGTTTAATATGGGATGAAGCGCAGTATGACCAGAAAGGCAAGAGCTGAAATTCAAGCCCCAAGCTAATAACTGTGAGGCAGATAAACCACTATTCCACTGTGCTGCCTGAGTCTGAATGTAACTAACAAGAATAAACACGTCATTAAAACACAGCCTGGAGGATTTTGTATAATGTGAAAGAAAGTTTGCCTTCATGCTCATTGTCAACCGCATTAATTTGTTTATATAAGCCTGATAACAAGAATGCTGTATTTTGGTCGCTAGAGTTGACTTCATTAACTCAATCATGTACACAGAGGTCAGGTCAGTGCTGGCTGCACGTATTCTTTGTCCACTTACCTGTGTGAACACCAAGCCAGGCTGGCCCACTATTTGGCAGGTCTGCAGAATGGACTGCAGGCCATTGGCAGCAGAGAGTTGGTGAGCCGGTATGACAGTGATGGTTTGAGGAACCGTGTGCACAGTGCCATTGAACTGTTTCCTCCTGGCCTCCTCAACCTCCTCTGGAGTCCAGCTGACGCCGTGCTTCAGTCGCTGGGCTGAGAACCACACCTGGATACAGAAGAACATCCAGTCATTTTGTGAAGTAACTTTTTTTTTTTTTAATCATCTTCCTCAACAGAGATGATTCACCGACAGCCTTTGGGTTCTAACTACCTTAATTTGCTCTTCTGTGAACTGCGTCTGCCCCGCCAGACTGCTGATTTCAGCCATGGAGGGATAGGGAAACTTTTTGTAAGTGCTAGCCAGCAGAGGGTTAATGTCCATAGCTGCACTATAAGAGGGAATGCTGCTGAGAGGAATCAACAATTGGGGTTGAGCTGATGTATTCTGCTGGGCCTGGAAAGCAGAAAGTACCTGAACAGAAGTGTGGAGGGGGGGGGGGGGGGTATCAATTTGTTTAGGCAATAAAATATTTAAAGGTTACAACCAAGTTATTAAGAGTTAGTCTGTGTTAGGAACCTGTTACTGCAGGGGGCTAAAACAGGGGTCTCAAACTTGAAGCCCAGAGGCCATTTTCAGCCTGCAGGATAATATTTTATGCCCTCTACTTGCAATCAGAGCAGAGGTGGCAAATCCAGGTCCAGAAAGTAAAAACTCTGCCACCTCCCTAGCAGGTAAACGAGCACCATGAAAGCTATCTAGCTAGCACCAGGAGCTAAAGCCAAACTGTGGCAGTGTTTTTACTTTCTGGACCTGGATTTGTCAACTCTGCATCAAAGTTTACTGTTAGTTGGCTACTATTTCCATTTTGTTTTCAGTTTTTTTAGTTTTTTAAATATGCTGCTATAGCTCAAGTTCATGACAGCTTTTGACAAAAGTAGTTTGAAGTGACACCGCATGGAAGGAAAAGATATCTTCCACCCAGTCCCAGTCATTTATTTTTCAAAACCTGCCATGAAGAGATAGGTTGGCAACGATAACAGCCAATTTCAAGAAAAACAAGACACGAGATGGTTTTCCTATTGAACACAGGGGCACCCCGGCATGTCTACAATACATAGAAAGTTGTGGTGCTCGAGATATCAGATGTCATTACTCAACAAGACTCAACAAGAATCTTGTTCACTTTCTGAAGAACCATTAAATGTTCTAAAGTGGTATTAATAATAAAGATTGAGAAAATTGGATTAGTAGTACTTTTTTGGAATGCTTGAACCCCCTTTTTGTGGAATACAGTTGTGCTCAAAATTTTACATACCCTGGGTCCAGTGTAGTGTTAATTTATATTAATGAAAACTAAACAAGAATATTTTTGTCAACACACATTTTTCACTGGATAAAAACTAGACTAGACTAGACTAGAACCCTCATTAATAAATAATAACTGGGACTAAATCAGTATGCATTTTCATCAGCTAATGAAGATGAGACCAAAATGTACTTCACTTCATAAAAGCTGGACTAAAATCGATGGGCATTTTAGTTCATGAAGACAATTATATGATTTTGTAAACTCCTGTCTCTGTTATAATCTGTCACTGTGACACTGTCATGTGACACATAGTGACACACCCCCTTGTATATCTGCATCTAGCAAGTACAAAATGAACACAAACACATGAACAGACAGGAGGTGGATTCACGGTCAAAGGTAAAAAAGAAGAAGAAAGAAGTAAATTATAGTTATAACGTAACATTAATCCAACAATAATCTTAATCGACCGCTAATGCTGGCTAATTTATTAGCTTGTAGCATGGCGCCATTGTAGCCATCGTAATTATGTGTGAAGTTGTTTTTCATCAAAAAGATGAGAAAATATTTTATGTGGAACAGTATTATATCCGAAATGTTCAACATTATCTGCTGACGAAAAAATATACTGGGGTAAAATGATTGTCCTGACTAAAAATAGACTAAAACGTTGAGCTAAAACTAGACGAATAAAAAAAATTCTTGTACTAAAATTAAGACTAATATGATTTATAGTCAACTAAAAGTTGACTAAATAAAAACGGGATGAGGTTGACTAACTATGACAAGCGTGATTGAAACTAGACTAAAACTGAGAGTCAATTTAAAAATGTCTGATAAAATTTACAGTAGTCCAGCGGGCCCCCACTTAATTTGAGTTTGAGACCCCTGGGCTAAAACATTTGATAATTACTGTATTTATGATAAGACTTGCAATAAACTATTGTATTCTTACGCTCTACCTGTGCCAGACCAGGAGGAATAACGGTGGGATTTAAAATGGATGACTTCCTTGGCTGCTCTAAGGCTTGGCTGACCAATAAGTTTCCTGCGCCTAGCTTTATGGAGTCATGCAGCAGCATCTCCATAGACGCCATTGGTCCCAAAGGCGCTTCGATTGGCTGCTGCTCTGCTTCCACCTCGCCATCGCCACCTCCTTCAAAATATTCCACGGCTTCATCTGAAGCTTTCAGGGACACGGCGATCCTCTTGGGTTCAGATTTGGTCTTCATCCTCATGATCGGGGTCTTGCTTAGTGAGATGGCGCCAACACTTGTGGCATCTGCCCCTAGTTCCTCGATCGCGTCGCACTGCTGATCCTTGCTCAGATGGTGACTATCCTGACTCTCAGGGGGGGTTGTAAAGCTACACTTCACTAATGGACTGAGACCATCTTTGTCTTCCAGGCTGTTGGAGTCACCTACAAAGACAGCAAATCATTATTTAAAACAAATGTAAGGTTTAAGGGACGTTTTGGAGTGACTAAACAGTGCAGAGTGGGCCAAAACACATTTACCAGTATCTGGTGGCGTGGGGACAACCACTACCGTTTGATCCGGCTTCACTGCTGTTTGAACCTCATCCACCGTTGCCTCCACCCCCTCAGCCTCTACTTCCATTGTCCTTTCAGTTGTTTCCAACTCATCAGAGGGTAGCACCATACAAGGCGTTGTCGACTTTCGGCGGCTCGACATTGTCAAAATGTGCAACTTCTACTCAGTGTAAAGACAGTCTGAGACAGAAGAGTCGAAACTCACATGTCTCAAGTGGGCGTGCTCACATAGCAAGATTCCTTCAATTTCTGGTGGAAGAAATGTGTCACAAAACGTTCGTTAGTTTGAATTGGATTATTTAATTTGCTATAAATGCTATTTGACATTGTTCTGAGTCAAATTTCCAAAGTTGGTGTCTACAATCCAATCATATGACAAATAGCTAACAGAATTCTTACATACATTCCCCAAAATAGTCATGGTAACCTAGTGGTGGGCACATCTGCCTCACAGTCCAAAGGTTCAGGCTCAAATCTCAGCTCTGGCCTTCCTTTCTAGTTACCCCATGCTTGTTGCTTTTCTCCAAATGCACTGACTCCCCCGCCCCCAATGTTAGGTAAATTGAAGAATCGCAATTGACCAAAGATGTGAACGTAGTGAATGGCTGTCTATGTGATTTTGCTCCAAGTTCCAACTCACCTGTTAAGCTAATGAGAACAAGCAACATAGAATATAGGACAATGTATTGACTGTGTTCCAAAAGACTGAGAGCAGGAATAGTTGATTTATAACAAATCTTTTGATTTCTACAATACTGATTATGTAGCCATGTTGTTTCATATAATTAAATGATGACACCAAATGTTTATAATGTGTTGCAATGTGTATGTGTCAACTGAGAATTAGCACTCCATACTGATATTGCTCCATATCTTGATGAAATGTTCAATTTTGAACTCATTACCTATTGAGACAATGTTAGTCGTGCCCACTTTTTGGGGTGCTTTTGTGTAGTATGTGTCAATTGACTCAGAATTTTAGCCTACTCATATTTTAAGTACTGTTTCCTATTTTAAGTACCACAATTGGTCATTACAAGCAAAGGTTTGGATATTTCTTACAGCTCTCATTATGTTTAATGCAGTAGTGCTATAAAAAGGCAGACAACCATAAATACTAGCTCTCACAATGACAATCAAAACTGAACAATACTATTTTTGAAAGGCACAAGTTAGATATAGCTCAGAAACTGGATCCCATTTTGTCCAAGTGGTCATGATGATGTGGCTGCTGTGTATGCACACTAAACAGTAATGTGATGGCTACAGTAGTGCATTTAGTGTAAAACAGGTGTGTACGTCTGTGCTAACTTCTCAGACCAATTTTGTTAACGATAACCCTGGCTGAAAATTTGCATTTAAGGTATGCAGCTCAGACATTCGGCTAACGATGTTAACACTGTTTTGAAAAGCTCAAGCAATTTTTTTAGGGCGTCTATTTTAGCAATGGGGCACGTAGCTTGTGTATGAGGAGGGCCAACTAGCCAGTGCTAGCAGTCATCAAATGCTGTACATGTCTGCCGGCTAACTTACTGCAACTACACAAGCGTGTGCGGGCGCAGTGTTGCTGCCAGGCTGTCGAGGCGAGGCGAGGCGAGGCGAGGACTGGTTTCCTGGGAGTCCCCAGAGAAGCTTTCGGCGTCTGTCTGGCTGTCCGTTGTAGCCTGCCCAACGTGCCCACCCAGTGGCTAACCATTCAACCAAAAGCCGGACCGAGACGCACTGGTGGCGCGGACGGTCACCGTGCTCGTCTGTCGGTTTACCGAAGCTGACGGCGGGAGGTACCCGCACGAACGGACCGGTAGAGCAGCTACGACTCCCGCCTGCAGATGCTGGGAACACCGGACAGCTCTTTCACTCTTCCGAGCAGGTTATTGTGTGTCCCGGCAAGCGTCGTGTAAGGCTCCATTAATAAAAACAACGTTACAGCCATACGGTGTTCACTAGCGCTACATTAGTTCGCTGACCTAAATCTGAATTTTAACAGCGTTTTTTTTTTCTTCTAACAATGATCAGCGTCATTATTCTGATACGCCGTGACGTCATTACTCGGCGACTTTCGGTGTTCTTAAAAACCAATATACTGTATTACGAAATATATATTTTACAGAAAACTATCATTCAGGTGAGTTTTTAAGTTGCTTAAAAAACGTTGTCGTCTTTAAAAGTGCAAGTACGAGGGCTTTTACGTCTCGGTTGCCATGCCAAACTGTCCTTACATGACCTATCAGGGCACCACGAGAAGCTACTTGAGGCCAAAACTGGCATTGCACTTTTTCTTAAAATAGAAAAAAATAAAATGAAAAAAAAAAACGAGCCTAACATTGCGTAGCACCATTTTCCCTACATTAGGCTTAATTACGGCGCATAGTGGCCCCCTTTAATATATCGGCTTTTATACAGTGCTCATAATGAGTACACCCCCTTTAGTTTTTTTTTTTTACAAAAAATTAAAATTTTATTCCATCTCAATGAACATAAGAACAATTTCCACATTTTTGACCATGTTTCTGTGGAATATGCGCTTAACTCACAACATTAAAGTACGGTTCTAACAGAATGCATTGATTTACAAAATCTTCAGTTTAATCAAATTAACTAATGCAAAAAACGACAACTTCTAGTTTTTCTATTACCTCCATGACTGTTATGGATAGCAACATGTTTGCTAGGCCTGGAATTTAAAAGTTGTCATTCAGTCTTTTTTCTTGGAGTCTACTTATTTGTGCAAAATGTACTTTAATACATTTAATTAAAAAACTATGTTTTATGTGGGTACTAATTAACAAATCTTGTTTGGAATAAATGGCCCACATTTGTGGGAGTATTTTGTACTATAGTATCCCATAGAAAATCTGAATTCTGACAGGAAACTAAAGGTGTTCTTACAAACCTGTTGGGGTGTACTCACTTATGCTGAGCACTGTATGTGTTGTCTATAAGATTATACCTGTAGTGTGTAAAATATGTTATCACTTATTGTAGAGACAATAACTGAATCTTAACATATGAATTTGTATTTAAGTTTCTCAAACAGATCAACACTTTGTAAACTCAACATGTATTCAAGGGTAAAGAAATTGCAGAAGACTACATGCTTCCACATGACGCAAACAATTGAGTATTCACACCGAATTGTAGGTGAAACAGAAGATACACAGAGCATTATTTATAAAGAGCCATTTATTTAAATAGAAAGAGGTAATACAATGATTTACTTATGCACAAAACTATTAAAACAGAACGACTGGTTGGATATTTTTGCAGCTGAACGTGCTGACCACGATCCTTTAAGAAATGATGTGCGTATTTAATAACGTCACGTTCCTTTAGAATCGTCAACAGAAATCATTTATCTCTTGCTCCAACTCCTATTGAAAAAAAAAGTCAAAAAATGACAGAATTAGTAATAGCTACAACAGAACAACTGATCACTGACAACATACATTGAGCTACAGTTAAAAATACTTTTATTCTGGACTAATGTGTCATTAATGATTAACATTATTAAATGCTATACCAACCCTTATTAATGCATCTTTGTGATGGTCTCTTCTATGTCTGTAGACACTTTGGCAGAGGAGAGCATAGAGTTTCTCCAACTTGTGCACCTCATAGCCATCAGTCTTAGTCACAACTTTGTCCAAAAGCTCCTTGATAAGAATACAATAAATATGATGAAGGAAACGTTACAAATGCGGCCATTATGTGACTAATAAGTCAAGTGAGCAGTAATCAGCAGCCCACCTTTAATTTGTCCCTGTCCACTACCAGTGAAGGTTTTTCCTGGTCACAGATCTGCAGAGCTGTTTCCAAACCAAACTGCTGCTGATCAGCGTTCTTTGAGGGCCGGGTCATGCGCCTCTCTATGACATGAAAGACAGAACCACATGGAATTTTTTTTTACCTAGCTTGGAGTAAATATAGACAATGAAGCTTCTGTGGAAACCCAAACCTGCACCAGAGTCCTTATCTCCTCTGGGGGAGCCAGTGTGCTCTGTGCTAGCACTGCATGTGGCAACCACCTCCATTGGTTCAGGCTCCTCTGATGGAATCTTGTTTCTTTCCTGTGCCATATTTTGACTGCATGTTTGACCACAACTTGTGTCTAACTGTCCCTGCTTATGTCCTTCACTGCTCGTTGAACTGTAGCCAACATTGACTGGGTTCTCCGCTGGAACTTCTAAATCTGACTGATCTTTGTCTACTATTTTGTTTTGTGTCTGGTCCTCAACATCCTTTTTTTCATTTTCACCCAAAATACCACCCTTTGACGTAGCTTTAACCTCCTTGTCATCTTCATCGAGCTCTGTGATCATTCCTTTCTCTATCTCTGTTTCTTCATCATCATTATCAGTGCCAAAATGAATATCCTCTTTGGAGGCGTGAGAAGATGAGGAAGACGCCTTCCTGGAATAGAAGCCAGAGGACCAGCGACTCTTGCGACGTTTCTTCCTCTGCACTGGAGGATCAAGTAGATATGTGTTAGGACTGATTGGTGTGACTTATTGTTTTTCATTTTCAAAAATACTCACATCTTCTACCTGTGCTTTTAGGCGTAACATATGTAGATGAAGTTGCACTTGGAGTCAGCACAGTTGTGGCTTTGGCTGGCTCCTTTTCTGGAGTCCTTTCAGCCATCTTATTAGCCTCAGCCTGTTTGGGGAGGACATGGTAAAAGGAGGGCGCAGATTGTGCAGTTGAGAAACCTGTAGAAAAAGACAAGATTAAGGTGAAAGCAAATTATAAAACACTGACACATATCATGTCACAGAGTGATGTTAATCATTATTTTAAACTGGCATCTACAAATATCACTCACTCACTCACTCACTCACCCACCTCTATTGATGCGTGAATCTTTGATTTCATCACAAATCTTCTCAAAATTTTCATCCAATTCATGTCGTATGATGGCATGTGCAGTGTCTTTAAGTGCACAGGCCCTATGGCGAATCTGGCGGTCTGGAAGAAGATAAAGTTAGTATCCAAAGGGATCAGAATGGCTGTGCCATTTGATCAGCGCTTTATTCTAAAGTGACAGTGTGTACCTGAGGGGTCCCTGTCTGGGTTGTATTCAAGTGCATTCTGCCAAATGAGATCAACATCTTGAAGAAAGTCTTTGACTGTTACGTACTGATGGAGGTCAATCTTTGAAAGCACGGTTGATAGGTCCATAGGCTTCATTATCACAGCAGCATAATCAGGGACCTAGATAAAGTGAGAGTACAGTACAAAGACAGCAACTAAATTTTAATATATGTGACAGCTTTAAATATTTACTTAGGCACCCCCCATTGGGCAAATCAAAGTAACTCTGAAAGTGAAACCTTGCAACAATATTTTCAATGAAGCAATACACGAGTTTTACATTCACAATACTTGAAGAGTTACAAAGGAATCCCACCTCCTCTAAATCCACGGGCTTTGTAAAAGCCTTGAAGCGTTTATCTAGGGACAGGCGGTTTGTGACATCCCGCAAGAATAGGCGGAGCTCTCTCAGGGTGTCTTCCTCTTGTTCCGCCAGTTTTCGGGCCTCCTGCTCTGCCAGCTGTCGTGGCGGCGGAGGAGGAGCAACAGGAAGCACTTCCAAGGAGTGGGGTGCTATAGGGGAAAGTCAAAAGTTCGTTTTCAATACAATTTAATGAAAAATGTAACTTCTCTCTACAAAAAAAAATGTTTTTGGAGTTTGTCTCACTGGATTTATTTTTAGATGCAGGAGCTTTGGCAGCCTGCTTGAGCAGCAGGTCCTCAAAGAAATTTCTTCTCTCTCGGCTGCTGGGGGCTTGGACATGGTAAACCTCTCCATACTCTACCTTAAACAACTCCTGAACCTGCAGCAAAAAATGTGTGAGGTGAAGGAACCTTCTTGAAGAACAAGGGGTGTATCTTCTCTTCATCTTGGGCAATTACTGGTTACATGATTTGGCATGGTTTCACTACCTTCATACCTCAAAATTGAGTTCAGAGTACTGTAGACTGCAGGTAGCCAGTAGCAGTATTGGAGCAAAGGCAGGGAGGGAGCCAAGTAGGCTGAGAAAAGTGGCTTTTAATGCAGGACCTACTGTCTCCCACCACTGTTTAATGTGGGGGATGTACAGGACACTGGGAGAGGTCCGCTTGGCCTCAACAAAAATCTGCAGAGCATATGACATTGTGGCATGAACATATGTCACAAACTAGTGTTAATTTCGTCAACGAAAACTAAACAACAAAAAATATTTTGTCAACACACATTATTAACACACAACTAAAAACTAGACTAGACTAAAAACCTCATTAATAAAGAATAACGACAAAATCAATATGAATTTTTGTTGACTAATGAAAATGAGACAAACATTTACTTCACTTAATAAAAACTGGTCTAAAATGATCAAATCTATGGACATTTTAGTTCATGAACAAAAACGAGATGAAAATTATATGATTTTGTAAAATCTTAGCTCTGCTAATCGGTCACTGGGGCACTGTCATGTGACAGTGACATACCCCCTCTCAAATTCGCAGCGAGCGAGTGCAACATGCTCAAACACATGGGACAGGAGGTGGATTCACGGGGAAAAGTTTATATAAAGTAAATTATAGTTATAACTAGTGTTGGGAATAACGGCGTTTAAACTAGCTGCGTTAGGTAACTCCGATGTTTTCTCCATAAACTGACTAATCTAATTATTCTCCCCATATCTGAAATGCCGTTATCGTTATTGTATGAGAAATGTGTTGTGTTTATTTATTTATTAGATTCAAGGCTCGAAGTAAGCTTACAAGACATTGTGCGGTGACGAGCTCTGAAAATGACATTTGTGCACAGTTAGAGGCACTGTTGTTGTCGGACCTCGTCACAATAAAAGTGTCTTGTCAGCTGAAATGTAGAGTGACTTTTATTTTGGAGGTGCCGCAAGAAGCGTGTAACGATGAGACGGACGTGTCGTCCTTCTTTCTTCTGGACCTTAAGGCTTAGCATATTTTTTAGCATTTTAGCAAAGAGTCCACGTCCTCGCCTGGAACTGGTTTGACAACTTTGACAAGAGTGACTTTAATAAAAAATAACAGTCGAGATTTGCAGAAAAACAGCCGCCATGAGGAGCGATTTGTTGACAATCATGTTCCACCAAAAGCCCTATTGCGACTCCACAAGCACCATAACAGCGATAAAGATACCGGTAAATCATAGCGACACGCTCGCCTAGTGTAAATTATTAGCGCCAACTATTGTATTTCTCTTATTTCACGAGTGCTAAACATGTGAAAAGTGTTGAAAGAAATATCCTCACACTCATGGAGGTGACATTTGTATGTGAATGATGCATTTTAAGCCTAGAGTTGGGCAAAAAAAATTGTAGTAGTAAAAATAGTTACTTTGCCTGGTAACGAGTTACTTTTATTATGAAGTAATTAAATTACTATCTCGGTTACTTTTCAAGCAAGTAATGAGTAACTATAACTAATTACTTTTTTAAAGTAACGTTCCCAACACTGGTTATAACGCAACATTAATCCAACGGCTATAGCGTTCCAACAATAATAATGTTAATCCGACTGCTAACTAATGTTGGCTAATTTACAAGCTCATAGTGTGGGGCCATAATAGCCACTTGTTGATATACTGTAATTGTGTGTTAAGTTGTTTTTCATCAAAAAGATGAGAACAGTTTTAGACACAAAATTTTTAACATTATCTGCTACTGACAAAAATATATACAGGACTTAAGTGATTGTCCTGACTAAAACTGGACTAAAATGTTGACAGTTTTTGTTGTCTAAAACTAGACCAATAAAATTATGTTTTCTTGGACTAAAATAAAGACTAAAATGCTAGCTTTATAGTCGTAATTTCTGGACTACAAGGCGCACCTGACTATAACCCGCGCTAGCTAAATTTGGGGAATACTCTGTTTGTTACACATATAAGCTGCACCCGACTGTAAGCCGCAGGTTTTTTTTAATGTTACCGCACCGGGTTCCCGCTACTTTATTTTCCATAATGAGGGTGCAAATTGTCTCGCTCTTGTTCTCTCCTACTGTATTTAAGCTCACTTGGTTTGTTTTGCCCTGCCTAACGCTCTTGCGCTTCCTGTATAGTGCGCCCCCTTGTGATCTGATGGATAAGCCACACCTTTGTATTAGCCGCAGGGTTGAATGCAAGTGAAAAAAGCAGCGGCGTGTAGTCTAGAAATGACTGTAAATCAAAACGGGATGAGGTTGACTAACTATGATAAAAACAAGCGTGATTGAAACTGGACTAAAACTGAAACTAAATAAAAAAATGGCTGATAAAATTAACACTATCACAAACACACATACTGTATCTAAGTGGAGTAAAATGTGTTCTCCGCATTTGACCCGTCCCCTCATCATTTGGTGATCATCTAATCCCCCTTTCTACTAGCTAGAACATGTGTGAATTGGCTTACACTAACACTTTAACACTGTCTCCTCTTTTTCAACATGGTTACATCGGTTGAGGTTCGAAAATGATCCAATGAATGAGTGACTGTTACAGTGATGTCTGACCTACCTGTGCACAAATCTCCTCTGGCGCAGATGCACTTGCGGCAAACAGCACTGCCATGTCTAGTGTGTACACTGTGAATTTCTCAAGAGAATGGAGAACAGCAGGAGCCAGATGGGAGCTTTGACCTGAGCCGTGTCGACCCTCCAAAAGTAGCCTGGGACGGTAAGAGGTTGGCTGGCTCAATGCACTTCTATGCCAAGAGTGACAGAGGAAAAGATGGGGTGAGCCATTTAAGAGTTGATTAAACAAATCATTTGGATGGGAAAGTAATTAAACCTTTCAATGTTGAGGATTTCTCTTGAGACAGTCTTCTTTTGAGGGGTTTGTCCACTAGATCGCTCTTCATCTTCACTGAATATTAGCTCATCCTCAGACAGACAAGACTGATCTGGAAACAACACACATTCATCAAGACTGACTGAGGAAATAGAGGTAACATTTTAAAAAGGACCATACCTTGTGTCCTCTTCCTTTTAAATCCCTGCTCAGCGTGTGGGAACACTTTGTTGACAGTGTGGATGATCTCCTGCAAGGCCGCACTCAGTAATGGACGAATTGCAGGCGTCAGGGCCTTGGCTGGTGACACTACAGCCCTAATGATTACATTCAGCATCACATTTACATACAAACATACATTTTGTGTTATTTCCCTTTATTTCTCTAAATGGATGTAATATAGTTAATGTTTTCTGTTAATATTTTACATCACAGAGGTGGGCATCGTCATTGACTGGTAAATGGATCGATAAAGTAAAGCCTTGAAAAAATGCACAGACTGAGCACCGAGTGAAGCAGGATTACTTCTGTCGATCGCAGTGAGTACTGAGTGAGTTGTCCTTCTCAATCCGGGTATTTTTGTGAGGCTTCACATTATCAAGCATTCGCTGAAAGTGCTGAAGCACACACCAAAAGGTGGGCACTTCCATCAATCATCAATTCTAGTCAATGACGATGCCTACCTCTCCTATATCGTATAGACAAACATAGTATTAGACTTTAATCTATTAGGATTTGAGTTATAAAAAAAAAAGATAACCGACCACCTATCCATTCATGAGAGGGAGCAATATGTTTATTTAAATTATGTTATTTAATGCACATATACTGTATATGTTATTATGTATTTAAAAAGGGAGTGTATATTATGAACATTTGCATTTAAGTTTACCAGAGCTAGCTGTTGACTAGTTTCCATCTTGGCACATTTTAAACATACTTCTGAGGGTTATGGTTAAAGGTGTGTTGGTTTAGGGCTTCTGTTTACGGGTTAGGCTGCAGCTGAGCCTTTCTGGTGGTGCATTTCCATAAAGTCAATGCAGTTCATGCGCGGTTGGTGCAGATGAAGCGTCTGAAGCTAATTTTGCTTCTTTGTCCAATTTCACCGGGGTTTGCAAATGGGTTTTTTTTTCGGGATGTGCCACTTGACTTGACATGCTTTGTATGCATGCGTGTCACATCCCAGGCACATTTCGTTCTAATATTACACTTAAAAGTTGTTCCTAAAACCTAAATGGCTATATTAGACATTTTGTATTGATTTGTTTTTGAGGGGGTTTTATTTAATGGGAAAAGGCGTTTTACAAAATAAATTAAGACAAGGCTATATTAGACATTTTGAATTGATTATTATTTTTTATTTAATGGAAAAGGGGCTTTACAAAATAAAGACAAAGTACTATTTATCTTTTTGTTGTTTTTTGGCTGATCCGAAAAATGATCTGATCAGTGACTCAAATCCGTGATCCGATCCCAACCGTGACTTTTGTGATCCATTGCACCACTACTAATTGCACAAATTTTATTTTTTATTCTTGTTGAAATGCATGTTTACATTGTCAGTTAAAAATTGAAAGACCTTAAATTAAACACTGTTTACCTGTTTCACAGAATTTTTACATTGTTAGTTTAAAAAGACACTAATCAAAAGTTTTTTATTTATTTATATATATTTGCTTCTTACTTGAAACAATTGAAAATACCTATTGGTAGTAATTGTTAAAACATTTGTGCGTGTATTTTGTATACGAACAAAGAAGCAAAACTGATTTTGTCAGTGGCCATACCTCTGTGCAGCAGGGACCATCTTGGACATGGCGGATATGAAGTCTTTAGCTGTGATTGCGATAGAATCAACATCCAGCACAAGTTTCTGTGATGAGGAGTAAATTTGTGGATAGCGCCGCCGTAGTGCACACAGTGCTGCCTCCGAGCACACTGCCTTGATGTCTGCTCCGCAATAACCTACACGGGAAATAATTAGTTTACACTGACTATAAGAGACAATTATGAAACAAAAGTTATAGTAATATTTGCAATATATAAATGCTTACTTCTACAGCAGGGACGTCCAAAGTTTGGTACACACATTTTTTTAGTAGCCCGTGTCATATACTATACTAAAATTAACATCTAACATGACCTGGGTCAAGTTTGTAAGTGTTATAGTTCTCTGTTTCCAGCACTAGCTGTTGCTATTTAGTGAGCACAGTGTCATGTCACTGTGAAAGGTATTAACATGCAATGATAGATGCATTAGGAAAGCATCATTAAGTCAATGAGTGAAAATGCAATATTATTGAAGTAAGTTTATAGTGTTGGAAGACAATATTAAAACAAAACTTACAAGAGCATGTGTCGAAGGGACAACATATTGTTATGCATAGGCAAACAAGACTTATGTAGGACATTTTAACGGTTTTGTAAATGTTAGGGCTGCTCGATTATGAAGAAAATATTAATCACGATTCATTTGGTAATAATTGAAATCACGATTAGGACAAGAAAATGTTTAAACATGAAATTAGTTATTTTAACATAAAAAATGGTGCAAATTTATAAATGTAACCTTGTATAGTGTTCGAGGTCTGTGGGACTCACGTTCCCATACAAAACACAGGTCTCATAAACCCAAAACACCATACGAGGGTAAACAACTCAAGATTAGTATTAATAATCTTAATTTTGTTTACCATTATGCCAACTTTGTAATTGTGGTGTGTAATAATTAAAATTGTAATTGAATTTTGATTAACTCTTTGACTGCCAAAAATGTTAAATAACGTTTAGTAAAATCCTACGGAGGCGCGCCAAAGACGTTAAATGACGTTCACCAAGTTTTTTTGTTGGTAAACGGGTGGAGGAAAGTCTTGGCCAGCTGTGCTGAAAGTATCAAGCAGATCTAGTTAGTATAATGCCTATTTTTGGCCCCTAGATGGCAGCAATGACTCTCTTTGGACAAGATTGGGTAGGCGTCAGTAGAAGACGTGAGGCGGAGCTAGAGTGTTGAGGGGACAATGGCTGAGGAAGCCATAATGGCGACCGGTTGCAAGCAGCTCACGCTTGAGCATTTTTTTCAAAGACGAAAAGCATCGACCAATTCTAAGGAGAGCATTGATGACGACGATTATGAGGATGGTGACTCCGAGGTTTACGCCAAAGTTGGAAGCGTTGACGCGGCGACTATGATCACGTCATGAAGCCTCACCGGTTAGCGATGCTAACGCCGGAAAACGCGGAGCACAACCGAGCACTTCTGCTCAGGCGGACGTTCAATCAGACGACGAAGAGTGCCCCAAGTCCAATGCATATTCATCGGAGGAGTGGGTACAGTCTGATCACGGAGAAGACACTGGTTATGGACTATGATGCAACCATTAATGGAGCAGATAAGATGGATCAACCACCCGGTATAGGAACTGAAGGACAATGAGGAAGCCAGACGTAACGTCACCGTATCATGATCCTGAGAGTAGACTTGATGGCAACATAGCCAAACACAACTGCAGTATATACTTGCTATTCCCCGGGAAAAAAAACAGCAAGAAAGTGTAGCGTCTGCACGCTAAGGGGCCATCGCAGTAAAACTAATCTGTTGTACAAATCCTGCTGCGTCCACTTGCACGCAGGGGAGTGTTACAAAAAGAAAAACTGTATTTGAAATATCCACACAATTGTAAAAAGTACCACGGTTGCACACATTTGTAAATAGTTTGCCAAATTGTTTTGTCAAATTGTTACACTGTTGAATGTAAATAAACGTATTTTGCTATCAAAAAACACTTTTTTCATTGTTGGTGGTAGTGTTTTGCAGAAGTAAAGCACTGTTTAGGTGTTTGTGGCATCATTCATGGAAAAAAAAGGTCTCAAATTCACTAGAGTGCATGAAATATCGTTTCACAAAAGCTTGATTTCTCCGTTTTTTGTTTCAAAACAGAGCATTTCGGTGAAACTAACCATTTTCTCTTGTTGATTACTGAAAAACGGAATAAGGTAGAAACAAATGTTTTTCTGATGAAAGATGAGAGTTCAATCTTTCATCTGGTAGTATGTGTGTTTCCATAGTCCAAACACAAAATTTTCTGTGGACCTTGAAAGATCAGTCAAAATGCTTAAATCGGCTGGCACTGACGGCATCCCTTTTCTGAAAACGTCTGGCAGTCAAAGAGTTAATTGCACAGCCCTAGTAAATGTCAATGAATTTTCTACAACAATGCCATCACTTGCAAACATACCAACACATTTATCAGCCAGCTCCTCCAGGAAATTGTCAGAGAGAGGAGGTGTCCAATGTCTGGTGTGGATCTTAAAAATGTCCCTTCTAGCCTACCAGACAAAATGAGATCATAGCATTGGTATTACAGGAAGAAATGGGAAGTAATCATGTACAAATACTTTGTTAATGTATTTGAGTAGTTTTTGAGAAGTACTTCGCTGAGTATTTATCAGACTACTTTTTATTTTTGGTTGTTACATTTTATGATACATTTTTACTTGGTACAGCTTCAAAATAGAGTTCTTTATATCCCAGCTTGTGGTTGATTCTATGTCAAGGCTATGACATGACATGCAATTGGTTAGTAAAACCCGGAAGCACACAGGGCTATCGATCCACAGATAGGTACCACCACAGATACCACATGCCCCTTCCAAACTGCATGCCTATAGTGACGGTAACCTAAGACAGTCAAATTTGCCAGTGCTTTTTATTTGTGTCGGCAGGGAAAATAAAGGCCATGGATGCCGGTACACTGCTGTGTACAAAAGTCATACAATTATGACAAGGGAAATGGAAGTAGCTTCACAGGTAAAGACAAAAAAAAAGTTAGCTTTTTTAAAAATATATATATATAAAATGTAATTGATAGCACAATGCTTTAGCATGCACAATATATGAAAACTTAAAATCTGAAAAATTTAAATCGGTTGAGAATTGAGCAACTTGCGGCTTAATTTCAAGGTTCATGCATTGCGTTTTATGGTAAGATCAATTTCCCTAACATGAACGCCACTTACACTTGATTAACTGTGCAAAAGTGCGTTGACGTATTACTGTTGAATTCAAGGAATGTGGGAAGTGGGCTTTATACCACTTGTATTGTACCAGTTGTAACCTGAAAGCGAATTCCAGGCAAATGTAAACTAAGATGGCTGTGTTTTTTGTTTTAGTTAATCAAAACACATTTTGGCCTCCAGCAAACCTTCCTTTCCTAATTTGCTTTTTGTATATAAATAAAAGAACACCTTATCTCTTAAGTATTTCTCACATTTCACCAAATAACTTCATGCCGAAAAAAAGTGGCCTATCGTTAACACAACCAGTACAATCAAGTGACATTAAATTATATCAAATAACTAAATTTATGGAACAATAAATTTAAAAAATCATTATAATCTTGTAAATTGTGTTTTGCCATTTACTGTCTGAGTGACATTATTCTCAGACTTGGACCTCCAAGTTTGAGTGACGTCACGTATCAATGTATGTTTCCTGGTCAACTCAGACTTCCCACCTTTCTAGAATGCAACACTGGTCTTCTATTCCAATCTACTGTATGTACCCTCCAGCACACAGGAGAACCTCAATGTGAAAACATGAAAAGTGTATTAAGCTTACATGAATCACCTCTAAATAAGGCAAATACTGTATGCTGAAAGTGCCTATGCGCAATTTGCATTGAGCAGCTAGCATAGCTATAGAGCAGAGTTCGTAACATTTAATTGCACTTTCTTGCTAATGCTAGTGTCATATCACTATTATTTACTGTATGTCATTTTATGAGCTAATAGTTAACTAAACATGTAGCATATTTTTGTTTCTGTAGTTCAGTTGAACTATTATAAAAGTTAGTTTTTTTTAACTTTTTTTTTTTAAAGGTGGGTCTTCTTGCATGATTCATCACATCAGTGTGGAAAACAATCCTTGGATGCCAGCCACTGCATGGACAAGGGGCGTGTTTAGTGAAAATCCTTCGACTTTTAACAGCCTACGAATTACACGATTTGAGGAGGAAATATCCGGTAAAAACGTTCTTGTATTCTTGTACATTTCAGAGCGTGTACTTTTTAAATAGTTTAAATTATTTTTTCAATTAGTTATTTTATTTTTACCAACGATGGAGGGTTTTCTTACGCAAGTAATTGATTGTACTTCTAGTACAGAATGTCACTACTTTTCCCATCTTTGTACAGGTCAAAAAATGTTGCTAGGCTCTACCAACACAGATAAAGCATGGTTCGATTACATCTACTAAATTATTTGAACTAATAACGTCTCAAGACTAAGTTAATATATCTTAAACATGTCAGTACCTCTCTGTCGGGGAGGCCAAAAAGGAACTCTCTATCAAAGCGGCCCGGGCGTCTGAGAGCCGGATCAATGGAGTCCAATCTGTTGGTGGCACCAATCACCACAATCTCTCCTCTGCCATCTAATCCATCCATGAGAGCCAGAAGAGTTGACACAATGGAACTATAGACACAGTCATGAAAGATTTGATAAATATTGACTGAACTAAGGTAAACATCAGCTAATTCAGAGTTTGGATACAGCATACAGCTGCAATTATGGGTGTTCTAGTGTCCTAATGGTTCTACAAAGAGATGAGATATTGTGGACATAAAAAGCATAAATCACTAATACATGGTCAAAATACATCGAGTTAGTGGTGGGCTCTGAATCAGATTTTATACTTTAGACTAGTATATTTTCAACTTATTGGGAAAAACCTTGCTAAGCAGACAGTGGACCAACCCAAAAGACCAATTTCAACAAATGCATGCTCTAATGCTTAGGTGTCAAACTCTGGTCCTGGAAGGCCGCAGTCCTGCAGGTTTTGGATGTTTCCGTTCTTCAACACAGCTGATATATGATCAGATCATCAGCAAGCTCTGCATAAGCCTGTCAATGATCCTGCTGATTGGAATCAGCTTGTGTTGGAAGAGGGATACCTCCAACACCTGCAGGACTGCGGCCCTCGAGGACCGGAGTTTGACACCTATGCTCTAATGACTGAGATGCAGAAATTGATACCCCTAACCTCAATCCCATCAAAAATATCTGAAATGAACTAGAACAGAGATTGTGAGTCAGGAACAGGAACATGAGTGACGCCCGGCTCACAAAATGTAAATGTAAATTTGAATGTACAAAAAATTCTCACAAATGCAGTCATCGCCAGTAGCGACGCTCACCTGTGAATCTGGTCCTGTCGACTGGACCTGACTGGAGCCAAACCATCAATTTCATCAAAGAATATGATCGATGGACGCATTTGATAAGCCTACAAGATATCGAAAATGTTATGTGAGAGGGAAAATTGCAATATGGTGAATTGAAACCTAATTCAAAATGAAACAAAAGCAAGAATAGCTTGACAAAAAATGAAATGTGTAAAATAAAATGTGCTGATGTGTTTGGCTCACCTGGTCAAACAGTAGACGTAGCTGTCTCTCTGACTCGCCAACCCACTTACTGAGGCAATCAGCACCTTTCCTCATAAAAAACGACACTTTTCTTTCTCCTTGACTACATTCGTTGGCCAATGCTCTAGCGACCAGTGTTTTCCCTGTGCCTGGGGGACCGTAAAATAGACAGCCCCTACAAGACAAAAGGAAACATGAAGAGCAGTGGTTTAAAATTGATCAAGTTAATATTTGAAGAGCTCAGTCAATACAGGGTTGAAAATCTACATCAGGTGTTATATGCTTAATGTTCTCATAACAGCTCAAAAATTTTCTAAGATATTATTTCAAGATTCGATTACCAAATATAAACTACATAACTGCCTTTAACTCATTCACTCCCAGCAATTTTCACTGACGCAACCCCCTTCGCTCCCAGCTGTTTTAGCGGATTTTGACTGATTTTGCAAGGCCCACAGAATATTGTGTTCTATACCTATAAAAAAAAACAAAAAACATGGAACCCACCAAAAGAAAGATTAGTCTTTTCTTTCATCAAAAAAAAGTATATTTCTGTTTCTGTTTTGCAGCAATTAGCATTAGAATATAGCTTAGCATTAGAATATAGATAAGTTTCATCATTATTCACAAATCTGTTTAAAACAGCTTGTTACAACATGGCCCGGTTGCTCTCTTATACTCTGCTGACAACTGCTGGCCGTTTTTGTAACAACTACCATTGCTTCAAGCGTTCTCTTTAGTTCAGAGGCTGCGTCAAGGCCTTCTGTATGCTCTAACATAAAAAAAACAACTTATGGGACCATGGTAATATTTAAAATACAACAAATTTTGGGAGCAAATGAGTTAATGACAACCAGTGGTGTAGTGGTCCCTGGAGAATACTTTTTTTTTTTTGTAGTCCAGAAAAAATTTCCTCTTAGAAACGGTGACATGTAAGAATTAATAATCTGTCATTTGTACTTGCACACAATATTAAAATTATTATGACTTGTTAAGAACTGTTTGGAAACACAATCAGCCTGAAATAATGTAAAATGTATTTATAATGAGGCAAACATAAAGTATATGTTATAAAACAAATTACACTATTTGGTTAAAAATGAACAAAAATAGCGGAAAAACAGTCTGGTTAGACTTCAATATGCTTTTGTACTGAATCTTAAATTATTTGTCCCCATTACTTAAAAATTAAGTACCAGCCTAGCTACTATAAAACTTAACTAGAGGATGTAGTTAGTGTGTAACCGGCATCGTCCACCCTGGGAATGGGACCCACGTCGAGATCAAGTATCTCGTGTACGAGGGCATATCAGTTCACCTGAGCTAAATTTCTGAGTCAACATTGTATCTTGGGCGAGCATTTGAAGAATTGTTTTCCTCGACATGACTCACTCTACTCTGCCTCAGATTGGCTCATGTGTCCACATGAAAAAAAGTTAGTCAATCTGATTAGTGTAGGCAAATGGTAACAGCCAATAAAGCTACGTTCACGCTGCAGGGTGTGATGCCCAATTCGGATTTTTTGTTAAATCCGATTTTTTTATGTACCGTTCACATTACAAAAACAAATGCGACATCTAATGTAAACGAAACGTACCCGTGATGCGACTCGCATGCGCAAAGAGCACACGTAGAGTGACGAACACCCAAAACGACAATGTCACGTTGCGGTGTTCAAGTTAGTAAATATTGTCCCGACTAGCAACGTTTTACCGCCAGTCAAGCCACTAAGGCAAGCGACTTTTATCAGTGTCATATGCAAATTTAGCTGTGCCAACGCGTGCTACAGATTGGTGGACTGGCGGACTCTTTTCACGGACGTGTTAGGAATTCGATTCATGTCTTGTCTGAACACATTATGCAAATTCAGCTGTGCCAACGCCCGTACTCCTGGTTGGTGGACTGTTTTCATGCTCGCTCCTGGTTGGCTGTCCTCGGCTTCCTCGTGCGTCAGTTTTGAATGTGCTGTTTACAAACAGCAACAGAAATCCGTCTGACTTATTTTTTCATATCATGTCGCTAGTGTAGCGAGGTTGGAAGAGGTAATAGAAATATTTGGGGGAAATGATGGGACACTGCTCAACCTCCTCATTTCATTGAGAAGTCTACCGAAGATGACGTTGTGCCCAGGTCGGGTGTGAAAAAAATCAGAATGAATTGTACTGGTGACATTGAAAGAAAAAAATCAGATTATCGTAATTGAGCTGCAGTGTGAACGCAGCCTTAGGCCCCGTCCAGACGGAAGCAAAGTCGGCACCGTTCCTCAAACAAATCTCGTCCTCAATCTGCGACAATGCGTCGTCATCGAGCTGCGACCATTACGTCATCGCTGGAGGAGTATCCTGCATATGGTTTTCAGACGGACACGTACGGGGCGCGTTTTGAAACGAACGGCCTAAACTGTAAGAAACTTGTGAGGATACATTAAAACTAGCTTTCGTGTGGACGGGGCCTTAGTCTCTGTAATTTCCAGCCAATCCTGTAGCGTGAAGTCATCTGTAGGCGATCCCAATACAGTCTAGCAGCCCGATTACATCTGGTACAGACACCGGTACTGAAACGGTACATTGACAAAAATCTAAAACATCAGCAAAAGCAGCAAAATTTAAACTGACAAAAAACTTATTCAATTACTAATAAACAAATTATGTGTATTTTTTTAATTAATTCTAAATATTAGGATGTATGCATTTTAATGTATGTACATACTACATACTGTGAATATTTATGTATATTAGGGGTGTTAGAAAAAAATCGATTCTGCAATATATCGCGATATTACAGTGCGCAATTCTTGAATCGATTCGATATGCGGCCAAATCGATTTTTAAACATACATTTTTTATGGGAATATTCAACAAAACGTCTTACTTAGGGTTAGGATTCACACATTAAGCATGGAAGAATTTTATATTAATGGAATATTAAGCCTTAATATTTTATCTCAGTGCTGTTCAAACATGAAACAGACTGCAACCTGTTTGTTAAATGCAGTGGCTCAGTTATAAGTCTGAATTTCAGATAAATAAATACATTTTCATACAAATCTTACAGTGTACATGTACAAGTTTACTGATTAGTATTTTCTAAATTTGAGTAATAAAAAATAAATAAAATCGCAATAATATTTTTTTTTATATTCGTATCGCGATTTATCGGTTTCGAATCGTGACCTATGAATCGTGATACGAATCGAAAGGTACTTGGCAATTCACACCCCTAATGAATACAGTATATAAATTACATTGCATGCCATATTCTTGAATTAGTGTATTTGACTGCATTTGATGTCATCCGTTTTAAATATTGGTAATACAGTGGCACTCCAATGACTCAATGTATTAGTTGCTTCTGTGTGCGTGTGTATCTGCTCTTCTCCATTACGCTCCCAACTAGTCGAATGTGTAATCAAATACTACAAACTGGGAACAAAATAATTCACTCAACTTATTTTTTAAGGGAAGCGTCAAAAATGCATCACAACCTGTCACTATTGTCAGTCATCTGGACTTTCTCTATGATTTCCTACTCTGTGCCTGTTCATTAAACGCACCTTGAGTGCATTGCAGGAATGGTTGCTTTTTCTTCTGCTTCTCCGCGATTAACATTTTTCTCATGTTACAAAGCGTTTCTAAAATTGAAAATCAAAAAAACAAACGTGTTCTTCATGTATTAATTAAAAACATGCATAAGTAGTGGCAGTCCTGTCGCGTAGCCTCCACTCAAGGCTTGCGCGCGCTCCTGCGGCGGCGGATACCGTTTCTTTACGGGGTTAAGTACTTTGGCAAAATACCTGTTAGTGAGGTGCTTGGCCATATATTGGACATGTTCCCACCTCAAGACACAGCAACATAAAAAAAAGCTTTACAGACAGGATTTGTTGACTTGGCTTGTCTATCGGCCATGTAAGCATAAAAAAGTTCCTTATGGCACTTAGCGCGTCAAGCTTCTCAACAAGGAGTGGACGGCCAGCGAGCGCTTGAAGTCATCTTTCTGCTTCCTCTCGCACACATGCAGAAAGAGGCGTGCCACTTAAGGCGTTTTCCACATATCGGTAGAGCAGGCGGCCATGCATGTATGTGTACTTGCCTCTCAAACACAGTTGGCAAGCTGTCTCATATTTATTTCTTTATTTTAAATAGTGGTGCTAAAAAAATTATTATAGCGAGCCGTTTTTGACACAGAAACATCAAGGTACGGTACTGGTACCGGTATCCCGTGCAACACTACTCTGTATACCCGCGTATACCCTGGACTACACCACTGATGACAACCTAAGGTTATATGATTGCCAAGCATCGCTTATGTTCATATATGAACATTATTTACCTGGGTGGCTGTATGTGGAATCTCTCAAAGACTTCTGGGTAAAGCAGAGGGAACACCACCATCTCCTTCAGGGATGAGATGTGTGTGCTCAAACCACCAATACTGTCAAAGCGCACCTGCATCATATTTTTTTGTCAGTCCCAGAAAGCAGAAGATAGGCCTGTCGCTATCATTGTTGGTCATCACGACTCGAGAATCGATTCGAAATTTAGGAGATACCACTTTACAGGAATTTTTATATTTACATTGCTGCCCTCTTTGCTCACCGTTTTGTCTATGTGCATAGGGTCAACATCAGCAAGACTTGCTCCAGTTTTCATACGATCTTTGTGAATTCCTAGCAAGTCATCTTTCACAACGTTCATTGGCAGACATCTGTGGAGAAACAAAAGACAGATGATTTTTTTTAACATTATCATAAGAGATTGTAATTGTTTATATTTGAGCAGAAGAGCAAATGTGTGAAGCTTAACAATAGTTATATGGGGGTGAAAGTTGTCCATTGAGCATTTGTGCTGTGCCTCAGCTCTCACCTGGTGACGGACCTGCTCCTGCCTTTACTTTCCATCTTACGCCGCCTTGTTTGTAAAGTCTCATCTTCTGAAGTGGACGTCGAGTCGCTGCTGTGGAGGGCATGTCTCCTGTGAGCAGAACAGGACATTAAATCGAACCTATGATGACTATCAACCACTTATGCTGGTCCACAAAATACTTTATATGGAGTTGTAAAAGACACTAAACAACAGTCAGAATAAATAAAAGATGCTCAAATACGTCTTACATAATTTTGGAACATAACAGACAAGCAGGAGGAATCTTACCTCTCAGTACTATTCCTGATGGCGGAAGAGAGTTGGGGGAAAAAAAGAATTGTGGGATGGACAGAGAGAGCAGTATTATAAACTTGGTTCAGCAAAAGCCTGACAGGACAAGAGGACAGTAGCAGTAAAACATGTACAATGACTATGTGTCATAAATGTTCTCAACAGAATGACAATTTTTGAGAGTTAGACATCGTCTGACAGTCTTGTCCTACTGACCGGCCGGTCCTCCTCCTGTTGTAGGGACTCCGAGGGGCTGTGGAGCTGAAAGGAAACCTGCGTCTGGTGGGTGACGAGGGGTTTTTAAAGTACATGCTGTGCTTTCTGGGCACTCGGGTCTCTCTAGCTTCTCTGGGCTCTGACATGACAAAATAAAGAACATTTTGAACCTTTAAACAGACAATGGCCATGTTTAAATAAAGAACTTACCATCTTGTGGTGCTTGGTAGAGAACTACATTTTTTCGCTGTCTAAACTCATAACGCTTCTGGTTGTCTTCATCAACAGCATCCTCATCATCTTCAATGTCATCTTCAATGTCCTCCTCATCGTCATCATCGTCATCATCCTCATCATCATCTTCATCCTCTTCATCATGATCACCTTCATACCCGATGTGAAAATAAACAAGGTATTAGGGTTGCAGGCATTTGACATTATTTTCTTTAGAAAGAAATGCATACACAAGTGTTGCATGAAGTACTGTCTGTCTGATACTACTAACTACCATACTGTGAATTTCAGGGTGGGAAAAATAATGCGATACCATAATTTCCAAAAACTTTGGGGGGTACACGGACTTGAGTGGAGAGAAGACCTTCTTTTGACACGTGTCAGGTTAAATCATTCCGGTCTAAATAAATGTCAGTCAAGAGTCTGGATGTGTAATGCCACGTTCACGACTATATGCTTTTCATAAAGGACTGTGTGTGAGCTGGCTTCCTGGATCTCCCCTATTCACAAAAGCGTGACGCTACCCGCTTGGTGGATTTTCACAACGGTGACATGCAATGAGGTTCACGACTTCTCTGGAGTTAGATATAAAATGAACCCAAAATAGAAGATTAGCCAATATTGAATTTTTGTCCTTAATTGAAAAGATTAATTATGCTTCAATCAATTTCACACTGCTACTAGTTCTTCATCCGTAAGGGTCTGCCCAACAGAGTTGACCAATTTACCATCCTGGCCCTTACCTTGTGATTTCTACCTACCTCTACATGCAGCCCGTTAAGTTAGCACTTTTATTGACAGTTGATAATGCCTTAAACAGAATTATGATTCCTGATATTTAATTTCAAGTATTTAAATTGCTAGTTTTGCGCAAACTACTCGGCCACATGTTTCTAGAACTGGAATCAGAATGTAGAGGCTTGTTTTTTAAATTTTAATACATCTGCAATGTTTGCACATTAATGTTGTGTACAGATAATTTACTGCTCTGGCTGTACTGCAAGGCCACAGATTCTGTAAAACAGAATGTTTGTTAATTTTGATACAATTGCATTTGTCACATGCAAATACTGTTAGGTATTGTTGATCTACAGCTCTGGCTGCACAACAAAGCCACAATAAGAAATTTAAAACTTTGCACCTAAAAAAATGTTTTTTTTTTGCATTTTTGTTGTTGTCTTAACTTTATTTTTTATGCCTCATAAAAATGTGTAGGCTACTGTGACTTTTGTTTATATTTATAATTTTATATTGCAGCACAACTGGATTCGTTTGTGACCTTCTGTTTAATGTCACTTACAAATAGAGAAAATGTAAGCAAAGTATGTTTAATTTTTCATGGAAGTACTGAAGATATATCTATATCGTGGTATATCGTTATCGTGATATAAAATGGCCCATATCGTGATAGAAGAAATCCCCCCGCCTCCCAATATAGCCCAGCATTACTGTTCAACAATGTGATTGCAAGAAAAAAACGAATATTTAATACTAGGTCAAGTTTGTTGTTGTAGGCTCGTAGCTGTGTTTTTTCTGATCTCTCATTTGGTCTTTCCTTTATATTAAATGTTATGAAACAAACAAACCAAAATTGGTCAAGAATTCCATGAGTTATGATTAATTTATTGAAGCCAAACACAGTCACTTTAATACAAGTGAATGGAAGAAATCACCACCAAAGAGTGCCAGATAGGTCTCGTATACATGTGCTCAACCAGCAGAGGCTTGCCGTTTTTCAATTTGCATTCTTATTTGTTCTTACATCCTTGTGATCTGGTGAAACGGCACCAATCACAGCCAAATAATTTTTCCAATTGAAAGTACGAATGAACCAAGAACGCACAGAATACCCCGGATGTTGTTTTCATATGTCGTGTTTTTAGGAAAAACTTTTCTTAAGTACATTGTTAGGAATATGGTACTTGGCGAGTTCATGAGACCGTACTGTGCGTCATTTTTCATATAGAGAAACGACCTTAGTTTATGCACATCTATGGGAAGATGCATCGCACCAATGGAGCACAGCACTGCCACCTGCCGGCAGCTGCACGGTACTTTCTGGGCTCCACCATGAACTTTAATTCGCTTTTCTGGCCGTCAGAAAGACTTAACTATTTCACACACATTCATTAAATATATTAGACTTTTGAACATCAGTATGTGCAGTGCATGTGTGATTAAAGATGTATATAGGCGATATAAAAGCACACAAGCAATGTCTTTTGAGTGAGGGCTCCTGACACCTGCCGACATTGGCAATTCATGTGTGTGTAGCCGCTGGAGTCAAAGTGCAATGCCTCTGTTCCCTCCTCGCCCATGTATTTCAGAATTTTTATTGGGCTTAATATGCATAACCTGACCAATTTGGTGATCTTAGGTCCAGCAAATGTTTAACCCCATTACATTAACACACCAAACCAAGTTCAGGCAAAAAGCATAAATACATAACAGGTTTTCAACTACCAACTTGCATCTCGATTCTTATGAAAAGCAAAATATTGCTGGTGTCAGGTCGAAACCTCAAAAGTCCCAATTTGGCAAATTTCTGATTTATTTATTTTTATGGTCAGTCCACACGTGTGGTGTCAATTTTATGAATTATTGACCATCGAAAGTGAAATGGCTTGCTTGCTCTTTTTGATGATGCAATGTTAATGGTTGAACAAACATTTGGGTTCTCCTGAAAAGTGACCATTTTGGAGGTACAAGGTTTTGGCCTGACACTAGCAATATACACATTACATTTGGGCCCTCACCTTGGTTTTCCTTGGCATCCTTAGTGTTCATATTGGTTTTCAGAGATTGTCTCACTCTGCCTCTTGTATATACGCCCAGCTGCTCATGGGAAACAATTTTGTATCAATTTATTGGAATGATTACATTAAAGCATTGATTCACTGGAATGATTACACTAATTAATGCAAAGTAAAGCTTAGCCCCCCAGTAAATATAAACACTGGGGGATGCACAGTACAATGTTAAAAGCTAGGGATGCATGATATTTATCGAACAGATAAAATATCTGCTGATTTGGGGGAAAATGACGATAAGTTGATAGCATATTTGGAAATGTGGGGTAGATTTCAGGTTGTTTTTGCAAAGTTTTTTTTTTAACTTAAGATTTCAAAGAAACCTTTACTATGCTCAGTGCAGTTAATGCATTCATACCAGTAATTCTGTAAATCTTCGGTTGATGGTTCACTTTGTTTCGAGTATGCATTTTTGTCTGTTTATTTGAATTAGATTTTTTGTAGTTAAAGTTGACCTACCTCATCATGATGCACCTGGGGTTGAATAGGTGCATTTCTATTGCAGATATCTGAATGTTTTTCTCTCTCAAATAAACCAGTCATAGTTCTGTTAAACAATTATCAACTGATGCATTTGTTTATTGTGGGTAATCATTTTATGTTAGCCATTTCATTGGGTATGCTTGGCCTTTAGTGTCTTTTTTGCCATTGTGGTTTTTAACAAATGACCACATATATTTGTATGACATGGCATGAAAATAAAAATTTGAAAGTGCCAAATTAGTTTGCTGTTATAGATCAGGGCTACTAAAATATCAGTTTTTCCATCAATGCAGCATAGATTTGTTACTGTCCTAGATGCCTAACTGCAGATTATAAAAAGACTACATTAAATATAAAAATAGAAATTTGTCGGTTATTGTATCGACCATACAAAGCAGGAAAAAAATTCTGTTGATTTTTTTTTTCATGCATTATTAAAAGCTTTTTCATTACCATTATTTATTTCATGTCATTACCTGTTCTTCACTGTTCAATCTGCTTCGTAGCTTCTTCATGTCATCCATCTTTTGCAGAACAGCCTCAGCCGTACTAAGGGGATCAAAGAAGGAAATTGGTGAACCACAGTTTAATAACTAGTGTTTCCTCTACATTCATTCAGGATTGGTGGTCTGCGGCTCCTAAACCCTAGCCGCCGCCTCTTCAAATTTCATTATTTTTCAAAGAAAAAAAAACTTTCTTTTTTTTATTGTTGAGCAACTAAACTGCATGTAACTATCTTACTCGATACGGAAATATACTTGCTTGCTCATTTCCATGACGCTAGCATTTTGCACTTCAAGTAAATCCCCTACTACAACTAGGCGACAGCTGGCAGCTGACAGGGCAGATTCAGAGTAACAAATTACTACATTACAAATAATAAAGCAGCAAATTAGGAAGTAGTAAACGTAAGTTATTAGCTTGAGATAACTCAACATAGATTTTACAAGTTATACAGACGTTCACAATATAATAATCACCAGCTAACGCAACCTAAGGTATCAGTAGTTTAAGTTAATTTGCCCGTGTGCCAACTCAGTGTCACTAACGTGAGTAAATGGATTGACAGTATTTGGCTAGCCACTATGTAACTTCTGACTGCATTTTTCAGATGAGCTTATTGAAATATTTCTCCCAGAAGAGAAGGACACCTGATCAAGATGAAGCTAGTCAGGTATCATTAGCCTTTTACTGACTCAAATAATAAATTTAAAAAATACATTTACACTTGGCTAACTAACGATCATGTTTTATATAATTAAATATAAGACAAATTAAATTAGACAGATGGCAGTTGAACGAAGTGAAGGAGCAGAGGAGCAAAGTGATGGTGCAACAGAGAGAGATGAGAGCAGAGGAGAGAAACCTAGAGAAAAGCACAGGATATCAAGCTGGGACTCGAAATGGGTTGGAAAAAAATAGCTGGTTCCATTCATGGCTCTACCACACTGATAATGCTGAGTGTTTTTTAAACTTTCTTTTTTTCTTGCATAATACACATAATGCTAATATCGCTGTTCAATAAAATAATTATAAATTATGTGTATTTAGGGGCTTAGACTATGTTGTAGGTGGGTATGTATTGTAGGGTGTAATGTTTACACCACAATGGTTCCTATAACGCTGGCCTCCGTTGCTGAAAAAAAAATCCTAGACTAAACACTGATACTCCTTTATTGTTATGTTATTTACAAGTTTGTTTGTTTTTTATATATTATATCCTATACTGTAAATTTGTTTTCATCATCATGAGACAAAATTATTGTGAAACTTACTTGGTGATGAGGCGGTCATAGAGGACAGACTGATTACGGGAATTGAATTTGTATCGGGTGATTCGGGAACTACGTCGTAAAGAGTGTTCCTCGTCCTCTTCGGGGTTCCTTAAGTTGACGCGACTTCTTTTTGGAGTGGAAGTTCCTTCTACCTCGTCTGGAACATCTTGAACATTAACAGAAACCAGGTTGTTGGCCTAGGAGAGTATACCCTCCTAAAAATACATGCCTGATAAACATGATGTATGTAGAAACTGAGAATTACAGGCAACATTATCAAGATTTATTGCCAAGACATACCCCCTTGCAATTTGTCGCAGGACGATTTGCCTTCCTTCTGTATTCTGGAGGATTTCCTAAATGCACAAAATGGATGCATAGAACAGCCACAGTAATGAGTCAAGGTGACACGTAAACCACCCTTGGATTATTTAATACGGATGGTTAATTTAGCTTTGACAGTTGTTTAAGAGTGACCCAAAAAATAGCAGTCCTCATTCACTTAAATAATCATTAAAATCACCCCACAGAGGAGCATGGACAGTTAGCACTTGTTGCTACACTTCACTCTGGTTCACAGCTGGTGGCATTCTACGTACCTGTTACCTATCTAAAGCTACATTTGAAGCTGGGATATTCTTGGGTCGAGTTTGACCTCCATCCTGCATAATGCTGGAAAAACATCAGCATATACAGCCAGTTGGATAGAGGCTCAGTCTCTCACCTTGTGGCGTAGCCACCAGCCCTTGGTCCTATGTCACTAAAGGAGACCTCTAGTTTGACTCGTTGACCTCTGGTCTTTGGAAAGTCATGGAGACAGGTTCCCGACTGCTGCTTACCATCCCCCTAGAAGTCACAAAATTAGTTTTTACTTAGCAAGTTTATAGTTGAGAACATACTGTAGCGATGGTGAAGTTGCGCATTTCCCGGCATCCTTTGCAGCACTCTTGGTAGTTATTGTAAAGCATGCTAAAAAAAAATCTTTATTTGCATTTGTTTCAGTCATATTGTGAAGAGTAGTGGATAGCAGCCTGTGAATCAATGTACAGAATTTTACCATTGATGATGGTTAAGCACCTGAAGAGCATCAGTGACTTTCTCAACTGTTAACCACATCTGAGAGCCTTACAATAACATATACAACTCCATTATGTCCTGAAAGCTTGAAAGATATGTAATCCTTAAATCACACTTTAAGATCGTCCACATAGACACAAATCAATTATGCGAAAATGAGTTTCATCATCATCACGTTTTGGAGTTTGGATGTACCCTGCTGGAGAGAATTTCTGTACAGGAGGACAGAGTCTTTTGCATTCATAACATCAAGCAAAGGCCCTCTTCACGTACTGCTGCTGACAGGTGGGAATAAATATTACAATAAAATTCAACTCAATCTACAATACTGTGATGTAGTGCAATTAATTGAAATTTAATTACAATTTCAATTATTACACTCCACAATTATAAAATAGGCATAAGCGTAAAAAATTAAAATACAAGCTTATTAATGCTTATTTTTAGTTAATTAAAATTATATATTTGCACATTTTTTATTTTAAAATGACAAATTTAATCAATCTTGTTTGGTCCAAAAAGAACTAGCATAATTATTGTGTTTCAAAGAAATGTATTTGTTTGTTTAACCATTTTCTTGTTTTGTACCCCAAAACAAATGATTGTCTTAATCGTGATTTTAATTATTACCAAATTGATCGTGATTAATATTTCCCTCATAATAGAGCAGCCCTACTGTGATGATGGCGTTATCCTCATAATTTTGAGTTTAAATCAGATTTGATCTCAAATGAATTGAATCCAAATGAGTGACACTGATGACTACTGTAGATAATGAAGGATCTCATATTCTTATATTAAAGCATCCTTGAAATGAAGACCCGGCTTCAGCGTACCTTAGCCGGCTAGCAACATCATATATCCCAACATGCAATACTGTCACTTAGCAAGCTTTTGCTCACACTTACTCGGTTGTGTTCGGGGCTGCCCAAGCTATCATCCAGAAAGCGGGAGGTTCGTGTTGACCGGGGTGATTTTCTCGGCAATGCGGGAACAAGAGACAGAAACTCCGAACTTGTGTCCAACTCCATCGACCTCCTGTTTGGAGTTGCTGCCACATGTTGAACAACCCCGCCGCTGCTGCGTAGCATTACCATGTCGACTCCAGCCCTAAATTATAAACGCACTAATGACGGGCGGTCGGTCACTACAGCACTCCAATGCATCTGAAGTTGAACGTCACCAGTATCGAAAAGATACACGCAAATTCGCGCCTGCCGACACACATCGGCGTAGTGCTCCTCTCTGCCCTTGATTTCTGGCGCCACAAACGTCATCAGAGCGGTTAGTAGAAAGGAGCTGCCGCAAGGAAAAATAGACCCGAGGTCCAAATTGGTATAACGGAGTGGAGCCTAATACTACCGAAATGACTGCAATTCTTTACGTGATCCATACTTACACTTTTGATGTCCACCGGCTTTGATGTAATAATGGAAAAAATTAACCACTAATTACAACTTGGCGGAAGAATACATTGTACGGTTTGTTGGGCGTACCACTACCGCCGGTAGTTGTAGAGGAGCGCGCTTATACGAAGAGACCGCGAATCTGTTGTTAAAAGCTTGTTGTATCCAATGTTTTGCCGTTCTAACGCTTTAAGATGACGTTGACAAAGATTTTAAGACACCCACACAATTTGAACCCGACTTTTTTTCTACCCCAGTTTTACTTTTTATTTCAATGAGTAACTGATACACAAGAGAAAATACAAACTATCCGTCCTAGTCACAAAAGAAGGAACATTACATAAAACTGCTGTACAGGCAACCTTATTGTTAGAGGGGTCATCTCAAGCATCCCACTGGTTCATGCTGACTTCTGTTGACAAATGAACTCAGTGCTGACAAGAGATTTTGCAGGAAACCACTTTTATCAAATATTTTAAGTCAAATTATGTCAATGGAAGACTTGAGGTTTCACTCAGAGCCCACAAGTGCAGTAGCCAACTACCACTTTTTTCATGAATGGCGTTTGCCAAAATGCCAATTAGTGTAATAAAAACACCATTTTATTTTGTTGAGATCGGGTTTGCTGTGTGAGGCTGCCCCAATACAGTACTTGCACACAGATGGTCACTTTTATTGCCGTAAATATCATCCTGCCAATCATCTTGGAATGACAAAAAAGGTCACTTTGTAGAGAAATATGATTTATGCAGTTGCTGGCTACTACACTATAATGTCTACATATTGTGAGCCCGAGTGAGCCCCATCACCATGCACAGAGTGTTCATGCAATGGCTGCCAGGTAGTCTTTCACTTCTGCTGGGGTGAGTCTCTTGAAGCCGGCCTCGTTGCAGATGCCAACCTCAATGTTTTCCTCAGTCATCTGACCTTCAAAACTTTCCTGTAACCCAACAGTAAATGTTATGCATGTGAAGGACAGACAAACCCCTTTCTGGACATTTATGACCAAGAAATTGTACCTTTAATGTCAGGATGGCCGTGTGGATGGCATCTTCCAATTCCAGGTCATTGTTATACCTGGAGAATTAAATCCAATCAAAAAACAATTCTGTAGAGTGAAGCATGGTAAACTTTTGAAGATGCAGAAAAATGTCCAGATCCATTAGGAGTTTAGTAAGTCAATGTACGTTCTATTAGTAATTTTATTAAGTTACTTTTGTTGTCTACTTTGTGAATGTATGCAGTTGTTCTGTTTTTTTATGCTTTTAGGTGTTGTGCTTTTGGTTATTTTGAAGTACATTGCAATGTCTTTGTGTATGAAATGTGCTTGTCTTGCCTTGTACCGTAATTTCTTGACTACAAAGCGCACCTGATTTAAAGCAGCAACAAAGAAATGTAGCCATCTAAAAAAAAATTGTGATATTGGCCGCTTCAACTCATTAGCTGCAAGTTATTATGGGATATTTGCAAAGAACGGTGTCACACAGATTGCTTTTTTGTTTTTAACTTTCAATTACTTTACTTACCTTAAACACTGGTTTACCCCCCCCCCCCCCAAAAAAAAACATAACAAAAACAAGCTTTATAGCTTTAATGAAGTGTTAAAACAATCACAGCTACTGTGCTAAATAGACGAATGAACAACATCTCGATACATCACGTGATGTTTACACCGATCTCCGTGAGTCACACACCTGTAAAACAGCTGTTCTAATTTATGGAGAGGCGCATGTAAACAGCAGATTGGACCCCTCATGTAAACAGCGTTTTCATTCTGTTTGGTCATTTGTTTCATTCTAATAACTGGAATACAGACAGTTTATTTGGTCCACTGTAAAATGTTCTGCAAATTAATTTGTCAGACGTGACACAAGAGTATGAAACTATTGGTAACTATAGTAACGGCATGAAGCTGGTTAGTAAAAATCCATAAATTAACCGCATCACATTTAAAGTCAAACAATTCTAAGCGTGAGGTAAAAAGCAACCTGGCTGGAAATTTCAGTAATTGTAACCCTTTTTATTAAATCATTTTGTAGCTCAAATATTTTCAACCAGTCCTTTCCATGAGATGCAAAACTGGTAACAGAATGCAATTTACTGTATAACTTGAGTGTGAAGCAAGGTACCTTTTTTCAAGGAATGTTTTTCCATTAACGTAGTTTTTTCCCATGGCTGTGGCTTTCCATGCAAAATATGCTCCCTGGGAAAGGAAAGATGGGGGGCAATAATAGAATTAATACTCTTCTGTAACTATATGGAATAGACTGAGTGACTCATATACACAATTTTTCCACTCAGACGCCATTGCTGAATTAAGATTTAAAATTAGGGAATCAGATTTTCATCGTGCAGTTTCACATCTATAATCATGTCTTCAGAAAATAAAAACAACATACTGAGGGATCTGATTGGAACAAGTAAGGCTGGTCTTCATCCCATCCAGCTATCAACAACGACACCCCAAATGGACGCACTCCACTGCAGAGGGAGAGAGAGAGATGTAGAAAAAAATGACAGCGCAGTCACATCAAGTGAGGCAGAATGCATCCGGAAATAGTTAGTACCCATCGCACACCGAGTGACATGTCCAAAACCGACTGAACTGCCACACAGTCACCGTTGGGTGCCCTAAGTTTAAAAATGTGATGGTGCCCCCAAATTTTTTATTATTTTTTTCGCAGGTTGGGGGGGCATTTCTCATGCAATGATAATAGTTTGCATGGCTTAAAGACCCAACCCCAACCTTTTGTTGCGCCACGGACTGGTTCAAACAAGTTTTCACAGGCCAGCAGTCATTCGCAATTCACATGGGTTGTGGTGATCAAAACGATTGATTGCTACTTTGGTTTGGTGGCTGCACGGCTACTTAGTAGCGGCTAAACTGTGAATGGTACGTCAGCAGCCTGTGCATGCATTCCACATGTTGCTCCACTAGCTTGTTCTCATGATTCAACAAGATTGTTGTGTTAACTGTTTTTGAGTATTTCCCTTGCACAATGTCTTCATTTACTTCACGAGATACCACCAGAAAAACGACGAGGAAGAATGATCTTGTCGAAACTGTTTCATCTTGGGAAGATGACGCCAAGTCATGGCTTGCTTAGCTGCGCGCTCTTTACTTCTTGTTTCTTTTACTGTCTGTTTACGTCTTCAACTTGCAAACCGGAGAAGAGAAGGTAAACCTGCAGTCTCTTTGGCTGATGTCACGCACATTTCCATCGTATCTCCCAGCTCCATGTCATTGTGATATCACAATTCTTAATCATGTAGCACGGAGTACTATTTATATTGCCCTTTGGAAAGTAGTCGATAGTGTTTGGGATATTTTGAGGCGGATGTGTACGCTTCGAAAAAAATAAATATGTGAGCTTTATGAGAAATTTAGTTTGCCATGCGGCTATTCTGATTTTGGTGCGTCTATGACAGAGATTTTTAATCTGGGAAATAAATTATAAAATGATTCCACGTACCCCCTGCAATGTGCTCACGTATTTAATTCTGTTTGATATATTGAATGAGCTTTTTCTATGTATATTTGAATTATCCAACTGTGTGAGTGGTCATTGAACGCACCAAAAGTTTACTGCCGAACGTGAATGACGTGCTTGGTTTTCTTTTACTTATCGCCACTCATAAGCATGTGAGCACTTTTTCCCCCCAAAACCTTGTTTATGTAACTGATAATCACAATACATGGGTTATTCATGTCTTTAAATTAAAACAAACATAATAATGTCTCATCCAATGCATGCGCGACGCGCACGGGTGCTCACAGATGCAACATGTCGAGTGCATGCGTGCGCCGTACCCACAGGCAAATGGGGCCCCACACGGACAATGGTTCCCTAAGCACTATGCGTACTCTGCATATAGGGCGTGGCGGCCCTTAACACAGTATATGTGTTTCGGTGGAGCGCGCTGGTAATGTGCGCTGCTCAGTCACTTGGTGTGAAAGCGAAGGATTGTCAACTGTATTTTTTTTCATGATGGTCCACTTCAGTCACATTCAGCTGGGTCGCTTGGTGTGTATCGCGGGCCGAAGTACCACCCACCCAAACTATATGCACCGGGCCGAAATACCACCCACCCAAACTATATGCACTGGTCAATGATCACATCGTAAAATAAGTAATGGTCAATGGTACGTTTAAGCGTCACCCACCCAGACTGCGTGTATTCCTGCATTACAGATGCCACTCGCTGAACAAGCTGGCCTGTGGGGATTGGTTCTTGGTAAACAAGGAAGTACTGTTGTGCCAGCTTCCTGGCTCGTCGGACCAAAACCCTGCAAATACAACACTTATTAACCTTTTGTCTAAACACTAATTAAGTGGAATAAATATTTGTCATCAAGAACTTTGTTATTTGCGCAGTCAAAATGTTGAAAAACACCCACCTGTAGTCAGGCCCCATACCGCTGTACACCATGCCTATGTGCTTAGTGATGGGCTCTACTTTGTGAACACTCTGCTCATCATACAGAATAGATTTCTGTTTCTTTTCTGTCGCCAGGACAACTCCATTTGAAGCTGGAAAAATGTTAGAAACACATCAGCCCTCCTAAAGCATTTACAAGTAAGAGTCTCTCTTTACAACTTTTACCTGTATCTAATATACATTTATGAAAAATAAGGTAGATGAAGCTTAGATGGAAGGCTTGCATATTTTAGAAATACTAACATCAATTTCATATTCATGCACCTGTTGAAAACTGTAGTGTCAATAAAATTCCCCATGAAAGACAATGTGGGAATCATTAAGTATAATAACTCTTCACTCATTTAGATAGCTCACAAGATAGTAGTGGTTTTATCAAATGTGTTGTTATTGTAACACAAATCAATTGTACAATCCCCTCCAAAAGTATCGGAAAGCCAAGGTCAATTCCTTTGTTTTGTTGTATACTGAAGACGTTTGGGTATCAGATCAAAAGATGAATATCTGACAAACTTTCAGAATACCACCTTATATTTCATGGTTTGTATGGCTAGACAACTAAACAAAAGGTGTTCTGTCACGAGTTGTTGAACACATCTAGGTGTAAATAATACCATGAAAAATGCTGGAATTCCTATGCCTTGTCTTATCTTTTTGTCTTTTTTCTCTTTTGAGCTGAAACCCAAATGTCTTCAGTATACAACAAAGCCAATGAAATGGAACATCCATCCTCTTAACCGCTCATTCCTCACAACTGTCTCTAAACAGCAAAATTGGGGTATCACTGGGAAATCGTTACCTTTAATGCCGACTGAAGGAGCTCCAGCAGCTACAGCAGCCAGTGCATATTCGATCTGCACCAGTTTACCAGAAGGGCTGTGAAAAGAGATGGGGACAGTGCATTAAACATATTTTTGCGGAGGGAAGGTTAAATTTGTAGTCAAATACCGATGCATAAACACTCCGCCACATTTAGCGACAGTTTACAAGTGAAAGCTGAACACTTAGTTAATCTAAAATAACTGGTTGAAAAATAATATCGGAGATTGGCAGTTATATCTAACTCACATAACCTGTAAAGGCCAGTTGAGAAAGATGGATTTACGTATATCACATAAAATTTCCGCGTATAAATTGGTTAGCAACATGCTAATCGTATTTGTAGCTGATTCATTGCACTCCCAGGCAATGACAGGGCATAGACGACATCAGATGATAAAGATATAAGCTTTAAAGACACCATACAGATTTTCAACTATCGCAATTAAACAACACTTTTCGTAAAACAGCGTGTTTATCGGATAACTTTGATTCAATGACAATTTTATAAAGTTTACCTAAATGTGGTCAAAGAGAAACTGTAGCCACGTTCCGCCATTTCCTTTTTCTTTTTCTGTTGTGAGTCGGCTAACAAAATTAGATCGAGGACAGTGCCACCTAGACGCCATAAACGGCCGTGCACAACAAATCACGCGTTGAATTAAAAACATAACATGAGAGCTTTTAAATTCTGCTTGGAGTATGATTATTTTAATTATCATTATCAGAACCTAAAATCCACCGAAAATTGACAATATTAAAGTCGTTTTTTTTTTTTAAATTACATATTAGTGCAGGATCGACCACTAGAAGGCAATAATGTTTCCCGTGTGACCAAAAGGAAACAGAGGAAGAAATAAATTGTCGCCCTTTAATGACGACACCATCAATGACCGTGAGCTGTTTGTCAGGTTCTGAAAGAACTCAACTTGGGAGATAAGATGAATTTGGCTTCATTGCTGCACAGTTTAAGATGCTCCTTGTTATACATTGAAAGCAGGCTTCTGCAGGCGGCCGGAATAGAACGACAGTTGGGTGAGTTTATTCCGTAATTCAAACAACAATTTGCTAATATTTACTTTTTTCTTTTTTTCGTTTTTTTTTTTATAAATCCTCGTGCGATTGTCTGTGCAGTTCCAGCACTGGCAGTTAATGGCTCCAGTCTGCTGCCTTATATCGAGGAGCAGCAAGAGCAAGAGGGGCAGAAGCTGGAGCAACCTCCCGGCGTTCTGGACAGCATCTTATGGATGGCAGCACCCAAGAAGAGACGCACCATCGAGGTCAACCGAACAAGAAGGAGGGCTGAGCCCAAACTTCTTAAAGTCAAGGTACACCAGAAGTGACCGTCCATTTATTATACCGAATTCCATGTCACCTCAAGAAATTTGCGTTGAAAATGTCAGCAGCCAGTGCTGTTCTATTTAGGCCACTTACAGTATGTTACTTTACTCTAATTTATCATTAGGGTTGTAGCAGACCGAGGAGGAGGAGTATACACTGGATTTACATGGCACATTTACAGGCAACCTACCTACAGTACTTACAATCACACAAACAAGGCCATTTCAAATCTCTAATCAAAGTAATTGTCACATTTTTGTTATTTTACAATTATATTATTATACATTTATTTTTCACGTTATTACAATTAGTATTATTAGAAACACTTAGCACAATATAAATAAGTATAGCTGCTATTGCCACTATCAATGTAAACTTGAAACGGTGTCATGTTTGTAATTTGGGATCCAGCTGTTGTTGTCATTAAATTGTGTCAGTGTCCAGAGTGAGTCTCCATTAAATGTATCCATGACTAAAAAGTTCACCCCATTCACTTCTCCTTCAGCTGAACATTGAACCCTGTCCAGAGTGCGGCCACCTAAAGCAGAAACACATCCTATGTGGCTTCTGTTATACTAAAGTGCGCAAGGAGACTACTCTCATCCGTCAACAAATTCAAGCGATGGAGGGTGGTCCTCTTAGGGCCCCGACTGTGGAGACCGTTGTCTTATATGCAGATGAGACGGCAAGCGAGTTGGATCAAGACAAGAGGATAGTAGAAAGGCCCAGGAAACGGCCCGCCTGGTTCAGCCACTAATGCTCATGGCGTGTGTTTGTATACAGTACACACCTTAGTTTTAATGCACACTGACTGATGTGCTATCATCTGTTGTCTGTGATGGTGGCTTGTTTTGTTTCTGCAGTCACATGCCATTAACAACATTTGATTTGTTTATGCTGGTATAAATGTGTACAGCAGCAACTGAAACTGAAATATTTTGTTTAATAAATCCATTTTGGGGAAAAAAAAGCAACAAAAGCATGTCATTTGATCATCCATTTTCAATAATACTATTTATTAAGGTAATGGGGGAGCTGGAGCATATCCTAGTTAACTTTAGGCAGGTACACTTATTTTTATAAAATTGCACTCATGATGTCCATACACTACACTATACAGTACATACTTCATGCTCAAGACATGTATCATGTTCAGGTGAACCAGTAACATGAGAGCTCCGCCTCAACTCATACAATTATTGTTGACAAGTTTTTATCCTTAACTGGGAAAATAGAAACAACACAAATGCCGTACCAAAGTCCTACACCAAGGCTTTATTGTGTGCAAAATACAAGGTGTTTGCGGTCTATGCATCTTAAGATAAAATTAAGCACCTAAACACAAAGATATGGTAATAACTAAAACATAAATGTCTTATTGACATTATTAGAAAATTCCACCTTGACAGTTTTTCATAGGTTCAAATGTTACTTAAAAAAATATGTGAGTACACAACTTCTGATACTTGTTAAATTGTGCAAATAGAGATATCACCTTATGTGATTTGTCATTGAATCACATCAGGGATGACCTAAAGCTGGAGATGATTAAGCATCAGCAGATTCCACTGAATTTCAAGAGAAAATGACTTTGAATCAGGCAGTATCAAAGAAAATGTTGATTATCAATTGCATGTCACACAATGATGAATAAAGGATGACAAATTCTGAAAATGAAAATAAAAAATATTTCAAAAGAATAAATTAATATTCTTAGCGTTGATTGTGTATCCAATGTGGATATCATCTAAGTCCGGCGTGGCCAATCATGGTCCTCAAGGGCCAGAGTCCTGCAGGTTTTAGATGTTTCCCTCCTCCAACATACCTGATTGTAATGATCGTGATTGCTATCAAGACTTCTGCAGAGCTTGCTGATGATCTGATCATATGAATCGGGTGTTGGTAAAGGGACACATTAAAACAGGGGTCTCCAAGTCCGGTCCTCGAGAGCTCCTATGCACCCTGTTTTACATGTTTCCCAGATCCAACACACCTGAATCAAATGACCAGCTCATCAGCAAGCGCTGCAGGACTTCGGCCCTCGACAACCAGAATTGTCCACCCCTGATCTATTAGTGCATTTGTATTTCAACATGTTAAGCTATTGAGTCTTATTTTGGGTATCTTAAATGAAGGAAGAACTAATTTACAACATTTTGAAAAATGTGACAAAAGATCAGAACTTCCTGCATATTCCATTTCTGATCCACAAGTAAACCATTGCCTCATCATTACATCATTTTGTTTGTGGCTTAATAGTTTCCCCTAAGATAGCCGCCTCAGTTCTCTTGTATTTCTGAACAGTAACCTGCAGCTGCCAGTACTTGAGATACACCCACATGAGACTTCCGTTCTTCCTCTTGTCCATGTTCATTAAGTTTGCACAATGCTTATCCCTCTTAAAAATATCTTTAAGATCAACCTCGAGATCGAGTTCATCTGTGGCGGGCTCTTTGACGGCCTTCAGCAGCATGTTTCTCTCCATCTCGAGACGCTTGTCTCGAGGCAAAATTAGGGAACAGTAGGCATTCTGGCGCTCCACAAGTTGAGCCTCAAGCTCCCGCAGTGTGGCATTCGCTCTCTGGAACCACTCGTTCTGTTGCTCCGTGGCTTGACGCAGGACGGCCCCTCCAGCTCCAGACTTGATAAATCTTTGCTTCTCTTCCTCTAACCACTCATGCTCCTGTTGGAGAAGATGACAGATTGTTTGATGTTATGAGAGCGGGAGACACACAAAATGCTCAATGTTTTCGATCGATTTAATTAAATAGGTCAGTTTCAGTCAGCATACGCTAGTGTTAATTTCATCAACAAAAACTATAAACAAAAAAAATTTCGTTAACACACATTTTTCACCAGACTAAAACTAGACTGGATCATTAATAAACAACAACTAGGACTAAATCAGCATGCATTTTTATCAACTAATAAGAGACGAAAATGTACTTCATTTAATAAAAACTAGACAAAAATCTATGGACATTTTAGTTCATGAACAAAAACAAGACGAAAATTATACCATTTTGTAAAATCTTGTCTGTGCTAGCCTGTCACCAGTTGGTTTTCCATCCACCCATTTTTATTAGAATTTTCAAGAAATGCGAAAACGGTGGCTGACTGGTTAGCACTTTCGCCCCCCAGATCGAGTCCGGGCTTCGGCCTTCCTGGGTGGAGTTTGCATGTTCTTCCCGTGCTTGCGTGGGTTTTCTAGGGGTGCCCGGTTCCCTCCCACATTCCAAAAACATGCATGGCAGGTTAATTGAACACTCTAAATTGTCCCTAGGTGTGATTGTGAGTGTGGATGGTTGTTTGTCTCTGTGTGCCCTGGATTGGCTGGCAACCAGTTCAGGGTGTACCCCGCCTACTGCCCGAAGGCAGCTGAGATGGGCTCCAGCACCCGCCGCGAGCCTTGTGAGGACTAAGCGGTTAAGAAAATGGATGGATGGATGGAAAAAATGTGAAAATAACACTGAATGGAAACACTAGAAATTCAAAAAAGGGCCCAAAATTTGCCAAAAACTTTTTACCCATAGAGGGGGTGGTTTTTGAAGTGTATCGAAAAAATTAAAATGGAAATTTTGGCTATGGAAACAGATTGTGAATAACCGAAGGCAAGACCGGATACACGTCGTACGTTTTGACCGGATATTATGTCACATGTACATTTGTAGTCCCAAAGCAATGTCGGACGCAAAAGAAAAACAGATGGAAACGGGCATAAATCGCATGTCTGTTTTGCACATTTTCAGTGCGCTGTTAAGTGTCATGTGACATATAGTAACACACCCCCTTTTAAATCTGCAGCTTGCGAGTGCAACATGCAAAAACTCATGAACCAGGCAGGAGGTGGATTCACGGTGAAAGGTTTAAAAAAATAAAAAATAATAATTACAGTTATAACATAACATTAACCCAACGGCTGTAAAGTTCCAACAATAATGTTAATCCGACCGCTAACTAATGCAGGCTAACTTACTAGCTCATAGTATGGAGCCATAGTGGCCACTTGTTGATACACTGTAATTGTGTGTGTAGTTGGTTTTCACCATAAAGATGAGAGAAAACTTTATGTAAAATAGTTTTAGATTTGAAATGTTCAACATAATCTGCTGACAAAAAAGACAAATACAGGGGATAAATGAATATCCTGATTAAAACGTTGACAGTTTTTGTGGACTAAAACTAGACAAATAAAATTAGGTTTTCTTGGACTATAATGAAGATTAAAATGCTAGATGTATAGTAGACTAAAAATGGATTAAATAAAAACGGATGAGGTTGACGGGCTATGGTAAAAACTAAAAAGCGTGATTGAAACTGGACTAAAACTGAGACTAAATTTAAAGATGGCGGATGAAATGAACACTGGGTACACGTACAGCCTGCACAAGGGATTAGCTACCTGCTGTAAACGTTTCCGTTCTTCTACCAGAAGATGGCTCTGAGAGATCATGGCCTGCTTGTAACCTTTCACCCTCTGTCGCTCCTTCTCCAGCTCCAGCTCCAAGGTAGCCACAGCTCTGCGCCTCTCCGTTAACGTGTCTTCGTACCGTGATTCCATCTCACTTTTTACCAAGAACACATCCTTGTTATACTTGGATTTGACCTTCTCGATCTCTCTCTGAGACTCACGGGTCCAGATCCAACCTAAGAAGACAACAGGTATTCAAGTCTTAAAAGTATATTTTCCCCTTATTTTAAGATTAATACGAGCTGCTGCAGTGATGTAATTGCTCAGCTCTAAAGAATGAGTGTAAAATATGTAAATGAAAGGACCCAAAATTTGACTGAGAAATTAGATTTTGTGCACTTTTTCTACAAACAAATCAGAATAGCTAACAGAATATTTCATGACAGAGCTACACTTGCAAAACAATTGGTAATTAAAACCAAATCTAGCACAGGGGAATGATGAATTTTCATCCAAATGGTATAAAAATGTAAAGAATTGACACCATTACTTCAGGCCACCTATAACTGGATTACAGTATATCTTAAATCAAATCAATATCAAAATTCCCCACTTGGAGGGGGAATTATTACAGTGCTCCCGCAACCACTAAAAAACAAAGAACATTGCCGGAATTACAAAACTACACCAGCAAATGTTCATTAGAAAGTGTACACCTCAAACATATTGACCCGACTCAAACATTTATACAATACTTAATAAACAAAGATTAATATGGGCTTGTAAAAAAAATAGACAAACACAAGATTAAATTCAGAAGAACATGACATATTGTGCATAATACTGTATTTGAAAAAACAATGCTTCAGCAGCTTTAATCAGTTGAGACACAGAAAAAGCATTTGATATAGAAACAGAAATTCCCAATTGACACTATACAACTTTGGGAAAAAAAATGGATTTGATGCAAAATCAATTCAGTGCATTAGGTCATTACATCTGCTGGTCATATCATTAGAATATTGAGGAAAAGGCAAGCGTAGCATGGAGATGATCAGTTTTTTTTAGAGTTCAGGTGTTATTCCAGCCCAAGATGCTTTGATATTGGCCTTTAGATGGTCTGCATTTCAGGTTTTCTGTTCCCTCTTGACAATACAACATCAATTTTCAATGGGGTTAAGTCAGGCGAGTTTACTGGCCAATTAAGGGCTATTGAAGCAGGTATTGGTAGTTTTGGCTCTGTGGGCAGGTGTCTAATTCTGCTATGGGGAAAAAATCATTGTCTCCAAAAAGCTCCTTGGCAGCGTAAAGCATGAAGCGCTCTAAAATTTCCTGGTAGACAGCTGTCTTGACAGTGGACTTGATCAAAGACAATGGAGCCACACCAGAAAATGACATGCCTCCCCAAACCATCACTGACTGTGGAAACTGCAGTTCCACGTTTGTGGTTGTCCAGACTCTGGGAGACCTTGATTTCCAAAGGAAATGCTAAACTGTCTTTCATCTGAAAAGTGACCAATGCTTGTTATCCTTTGCCTAGCATAGACACTTCTGACTTTGTTTTTGGTTCAGCAGTGGCTTGAGTCATGGAATTCTACAGCTGTCATGTGGACATATATATGTGGTGGTTCATGATGCACTGATACCAGCCTCAGTCCACTCCTTAAATTAGGAAGCTCCCCAAGATTTTTCAATATAATAAGTTGACATCAATAATGAAAAAGAACAGAGTGTACAGTGCAAAGGAACTCGCCTACAGGCACACACGTTAATCTTCCTTCTGCATGTTCATCACAGGTCATAATGGTGCTTACAAAATGTTTTGTAACTTTTGTATTAGAGCAATTGAGAGCAGATTCTCAAAAAGTGCTCAACTTCTTTTCACAATTAATTGTATGGCAGCTAATTTGTTTAGTTTTATCTGGCGCTCCATCATTGAACACATATGTAACTTACGAAATGCAGCCAGTCCCAGCATAGGCACCAGCAGAGCATAATTCCACTGGTTGCCATCTGCGCCTCCATCCCCCCTTTCTTGTGGGTCTGGTTGAATGTTCCATCTTGGGGGGTCATTCAGGTTGTTCATGGAGGTTGCTGTCACACCACACAAACAAATCAAAACATTAGCATTAACATTATCTTTGTGGGGTTACATGTATTTTCCAAGTTTTAAGTAGCATGGTTTATGCAATCTGTGGCTGAGCAAATCTGCGAAAAATATATGCATAATTGACACCCAATAAAATGCATTGCGGAAAATATAAAATAAAATGTTTGTAAACACCAAAAATTCTACAGAACGCTAATATGGGGGTAACCTGCTCATACATTCCAAAAACAATGAGAGAGAGAGAGAGAGAGAGAGAGAGAGAGAGAGAGCTAGAGAGAGAGCTAGAGAGACAGAGAAAATCAGAGAATAAGTGAATTTGCGGATGCCAAGCCGCGAATATTCGGAAATCCACTAATTGGTAATAGATCGAGCAGAAAACGTTCAAATATCTGAATCACAGGGTGAAACGACAGAGCGATCAATTATAGTAATTTTATAAACGTATCATCTTAATCAACTCAAAAATCCACGGCAGAACATTTATTTGTATCATGCATGCAAGTTTGACAACCCAGCTAACCACAAATAAGGCTATGGAAAAGCAAAAAAGCTAGCTAACAAGTTAGCTTACGGGCTCATACACACGCACATTAGTGTATTTCACAAACGCATCCAACGGGGCTTTGTGAGTCCGACAACTCAGCGTTTTCCTGTTTTAATGTACGGTTTGTGGTGTTGTGTCTCACCTTCAATAGAAAGTCTAGGTCACTTATACATTTGTTCCTGCACCAAACACCCTTGTTATTGAATGCGTTGACGGCCTGTCGACACCAAACGGGGGTTGTTTCGATTGGTGTTATTAAACATTTTCCATTAAGTATTAAAATGCGCACACGTACAAGATAATTTATATTAATTCAAACCATAAGGTATTCATATAGTAAAATTAGTCGCAACAAAAGTTATAAGACAGTTCCAGTAGCACTTTATACTGTATGTGTCCCCCCTGTTTATCGCAAGGTGGTTCATTCCAGTGCCACGGAATACGTCAACCGCCTTCACTGTCTACCTTGGGTCTGAAGTCGGCGTTTTCCCTTCGACTGACAACATGGCTGGTGTTCAAGCTGCTTCTCGTCTCCTCTCCAAGAGGATAATGTCCTCTAGGAAAGCTGTGAGTACGAATGCTTGTAAAAATGCATTTGTACATTACCTATATGCAAATTTACAAATGATTGTACGTCCCCACACACACACAAAATCTGCGCTGCATCGCTTTCATAACTGGAGTCTGACTTGCGTAACCTGCGTTATGTAGCAAAGGGCCGCTTCAATGTGACACTAGTGCTGCAGCGAAAATAAGCTTTTGAAGGGCCATCAAAGTACATATTCTGTTGCCGTTTCCTTCAAACCATGCACATGCACATGCATTTGTATTTTAATAGTGCTTTGGCCAGGAGTTATTCTTTTTCCAAGTTTACTTCGTTGTCCTTGTGGGGAAGGGTTGCTTTTGTTGTTAGCTTAGTCGTTAACTTAGCATCATACAACGATTAGGATCCACTACATAACAAAAACATTAGAGACCTATTATTATGTCACCGCACATTAGTGTTCATCATAATATCGTAGCCTATATGGTAGTAGTTCTTCGAATTCTGACTTGGTTTTCAGCTAATGTAGTACTATTTTAGGTCAAATTCAGCAGGGTTAGGTAGAAAACTTCTAGGCTAGTTTAATTAGGCCAGTCAAATGAAAAATAGCAAGTAAGGTTCATGTTGGTACCGCTGGTAACAGAAGGCCTGTTTATTGTTTAACAACAAGATTTTCAATTGTAAATATCTTCTATAATACAGTATTTTGATACCAGCTCAGTCTTTTAATTAATAAATATTTTCTTCTTTGCTGCCAGGTCCCTGCTACAGCAGTTCAAGGTTCGAGAAATTTGCACTTCTCCATCTATGGCAAGAAGAATGCAAAAGTTTCTGATGATGTGAGTTGAACTAATCATCTACACTAGGGCTGTGATGGTTCGAATGGGATTTCGAGTAGGCGTTGAAAAGCAAGTATCGAATCATAATTAATAATTATAATAATAATTAACTTTTGCACTCAGATCAGAATGAATCTTATGTACTGTCCTTTTAATGAAGAGTCTAACATGCTGTACATCGCTATGTGGGCAGTGTGCATACATTGTGTGCGAGCAAGCGGCTTCCTTCACCCAAGGTGGATGCACATGTACATGACTAGTTAGTTAGCCGCTAATGAGCTATCATCAATGAAGCCCATCTTAGCAGTCATGTGTCAAATCTCTGTCTGCAGTTGGGGTGTTGGGAAAAAATTGATTCTGCAATATAGCGCAATATTACAGCGCGCAATTTTTGAATCGATTCGATATGCGATCAAATCGATTTTTAAACATCAATTTTTTATGGGAATATTCAACAAAATGTCTTACTTCGGGTTAGGATTTATACATTAAGCATGGAAGAATGTTATATTAATGGAACATTAAGCCTTAATATTTTATTTCAGTGCTGTTCAAACATGAAACAGACTGCAACCTGTTTGTTAAATGCAGTGGCTCAATTATAAGCCTGAATTTTCAGATAAATACATTTTCATACAAATCTTACAGTGTACATGTACATGTTTCCTGATTAGTATTTTCTAAATTTGAGTAAAAAAAAATCGCAATAATCAATTTATAGATTCGTATTGAGATTAATTGGTATTGAATCGAATTTTTACCTATGAATTGTGATACGAATCGAATCGCCAGGTAGTAGGCAATTCACACCCCTAGTCTGCAGGCAGCCATCATCTAACTGAATGTTGGTGGCTATCTACCGCTGTATTTTACAGCTTGCCAATAAGAGAATATGAGGCTTTGTAAAGCTCTATGGGCAAGCACCATCCCGGAAGCCGAGCGTGAACAAGTGAGCAATCGCGCATTCTGGAAAGCTGACCAATAAGATCAATCTGGGACCCTTACCTCTGTCCTTTTTCAGATCTCGTTTATGTCCGCTTTCAGAAGGGTGACTGCCTTCAGAAGGTTGACCAATAACACAATTGAATAGCCTGGTGTTGATTTGGATTTAGTCCACATCATGTGGTTGTTGTGGGTCACTAAACAATATGAAGGCCGTGCACATGCAAGGTTTTCTAAAATTGAAGTGCTTTTGATTGTTCTCTTCAGATCTCCAATCAGTACCCAGTTGTAGATCATGAGTTTGATGCTGTGGTTGTTGGCGCTGGAGGAGCGGGACTCCGAGCAGCTTTTGGCCTGTCTGAGGCTGGCTTTAACACAGCTTGTGTCACCAAGCTTTTCCCCACCAGGTCTCACACTGTTGCGGCACAGGTAGAGTGCTCTTTTCAAAATGTTTATTAAAAAATAGCTCCAGTAAGGTAAAGACCAAATTAAATTTAATAATATTGGTGAAGTAAATAGTTGAACAATCTGTATTTTCAGGGTGGAATCAATGCAGCTCTCGGGAACATGGAGAATGATGATTGGAGGTGGCATTTCTATGACACGGTGAAGGGTTCTGATTGGCTAGGGGACCAGGATGCCATCCACTACATGACAGAACAGGCTCCTGCAGCTGTAGTGGAGGTAAAGACTGATACTCATTTAAATTTATAAAGCAACTGCAACAAACCTTAGGTTAAATTAGTATCTCTCTGTCATTCAAAACTGAGCATTAATATATTTTTGGCACTAGCACACAGACAGAATTTTTAAACAACTCTTGTATTGGATGACATTATGTAAATAGTCATGAAGTACAAAGTTGTGATCGGTGTATTGCTTCCGGTATTTTGTTTAAAAAAATAATAATTAAGCAGATAGAAAAAGAATCATTATTTTAAAGTGTTATTTAAAATTTTAAATTCATGCTGTTTTTTTAAAAACTGCAGGTACTATGAATTTATTAAAATGATTAATCCAATTAATCATTTCAATAAATTATTTATTTTGGATGTATTTTTCTGTAAAGTGGCAGACTAAAATGGTTGTAGTTGCACTGGTTTAGCCCACATTAATGGTTAAAAAAAGGTTTGAAATCTCTGTCTCATTTTGTTTGAACATCAGAAAAACCTGGCATATGAACATGTCAACTTTTTACATAGACACTGTATGTATGGAATTGCATGATATTGATATGCAAGATAAGGTAACCCAAAAAGAGTATGTCACATCCACTTTATCTCTCCACTAGTTGGAGAACTTTGGCATGCCTTTCAGCCGCACAGAGGATGGTAAGATCTACCAGAGGGCTTTTGGAGGTCAGAGTCTAAAATACGGCAAAGGAGGCCAAGCCCACCGCTGCTGCTGTGTCGCAGACAGGACTGGACATTCGCTACTTCACACTCTGTATGGACGGGTATGCTACTCATTTTACTGTCATCACTTTGGAATGCAAAGAGTGTTTGGACAAACCTATTACAGTACTTTGAGCATTTGTCTCCATTTTGTGTTATATGTTCAGTCTCTGCGTTATGACACCAGTTACTTTGTGGAATATTTTGCGCTGGACCTGCTAATGGAAGATGGCGAGTGCAAAGGCGTGATCGCACTCTGCATGGAGGATGGATCTATCCATCGCTTCCGAGCTCAGAATACTGTCATTGCTACTGGGTAAGCACACTTACATAATTGGACTTTTGGCAGTGTTGATGCTTACATGCTTCAATGTGTACATGATGGAACCAAAACTGTCTCTGTTTCCAGTGGTTACGGTCGAACCTATTTCAGCTGCACATCTGCTCACACTAGTACTGGGGATGGAAACGCCATGGTGACCAGAGCAGGTTTGCCCTGCCAGGATTTGGAGTTTGTGCAGTTCCATCCCACTGGTGAGAAAATGATGCACACGTTGTGACAATAAAAGGTGGCACCAAGTTGTTTTATTTTCAAAAACAGAAACACATCTGCTACTCATGGTTTGGGCAATCCAGGTCCCGAAAGTACAAACCCTGAAACAGTTAAGCTATACTACTCATCAGGTTGAGATGAGCTTGTTTACCTGCCAGTGGAAAAAAAACAAACTGAAAACACTTCATTTGAGCGCTTGTAGTCTCGCACACGCACCATTCACGAGCTTAAAGGGAACTCAGACTGTCATGACAAGTTTGCTCTATATTATTTATTTGGTTCTTTCTAACATAACTATGAGATAAATTTTTCAAAAATTATTTCCAGTTTAATACATTTTGTAGAAACTTTTTTTGGACGTACACCGCCATTGTTATTTACGTCGCAACACATTCAGTGCGTAGTGACGTAGAATGGCGGCAGGCTCTCTGCCGAACAATGTGAAACGCCTTTAAAGAAATCAAGTTAAACCTCGTAGCGTTCTTAAACAAACAACATGCGGTAGAATCACCCTCCCCCATGCCGTGCTCTCACCAGACACATTCAAGAGTTTTGATCATCCCTTTAGGAACGCGACGGAGGCTTATCTTGCTTTCTTTACAAATTCCACAATGCACTAATGACCACGTTCTGTGAGGTTGTGTCATAATCATATTTCAGTTTACTATGTTTTTGCGTCAGTGGTAATCACTTGTGACTTTCGTCCATTGACCCATTACACACTTTGTTGTTGACATGATGCTGTTTGAATTTGCTGTTTTGAGTTTTCCTTGCCCGGTATTCAAAATAAACAATTTAATAATAACCGATGATGATGTAACCATTTCTCAAATGGAAAGCAGTTATTTATTTTATGTAGTAGCATCCTGGTAATTTATTGCAAAGATGACGAAAATACACTGCAAATGGAAAAGTAAACTAATTTCTGTTTTGTCAAATTAGTGTAGTCGTTCTTTATATTGACCTTGACAGCATTATGTGTGAATTATTTTATTGTGACCCATCACTAATAAACATTTCTGTCAATCACCTTATCAAGTGGAGTTCTTCTTGCCAACGCTTGTACCAGTGTCACCGGATCCACTCTTCCAGAAATACTACTTTATTTATTAAATATTTAAAAGGCACATCTTGTTTGCAGTAATTTCACAGTCATTTCTACATGACGATCTTTGCAGGGATCTACGGAGCCGGTTGTCTTATCACTGAGGGCTGCCGTGGCGAGGGAGGCATCCTGATCAACAGCGAGGGTGAGCGCTTCATGGAGCGCTACGCGCCGAACGCCAAGGACTTGGCGTCCAGAGATGTGGTCTCCCGCTCCATGACCATCGAGATCCGAGAGGGCAGGTAACTGTTCATTCTTGAATCCTGCCACTCTAATACAAGATGGAATCCACAATGAATCCCGTTTATTGCGGGAAATATATTCCAGACACATCCTGAATAGGTGGAAATCTGAAATCTTTTAAAAGACAGAGATATTTTAAAAGGAACCCCGACTGTAATGATACGTTTGCTACATATGATTTATTTGGTTGTCAGTGTTTCCTTTATATTCATTCAGTAAAACTTACACATAATACACAAGAATTAAACTTTGTACATTTAAACACCAAAACGTTCGACCAAACCATACAATTTCATCTAACGAAAGTCCAATAGCCTAATGCTAACATATAATGGAAAATGCAATGGATGGGATAGAAAAAATGTAACAAACTCAGAAGTGTCCCTATGTCAGAAATACTGGTAACAACAAAAATACGCAATGTAGGAGGGATGCAAAAAATTATCAGTGACATAGCGGGGGAACACTAAACTATATTGCGTGGGTGTGGTTCTTCAGGGGTGTTGGTCCAGACAAGGACCACGTATACCTGCAGCTACACCACCTGCCACCTCAGCAGCTCGCCACAAGGCTGCCTGGCATCTCAGAGACGGCCATGATCTTTGCCGGAGTGGATGTCACTAAGGAGCCCATCCCTGTTCTGCCAACCGTCCACTACAACATGGGAGGCATACCTACAAACTACAAGGGCCAGGTAAGTCACATCTTTCACACACCACTCTTCTGCAGCTGTGGTCATTGGGGATCTTTACCTGCCATCAGGTGATCACTCACACTAACGGCGAGGATAAGGTGGTTCGTGGACTGTATGCCTGTGGCGAGGCTGGCTGTGCAAGTGTTCATGGTGCCAACCGACTGGGCGCCAACTCTCTTTTGGACCTGGTGGTGTTTGGCAGAGCCTGCGCCCTCACAATTGCTGAGGAGCACAAACCTGGTGAGGAGGCGTGGTTGTGGTCGGGGTTCAGTTTAAATAGCAGATAAGTAAGACCCAAGATTGTCTTTACAGGTACACAGGGTCCTCACTTTACAATGGTGCTGACATGCATTTTGAAGTCTCAAACGGAGCCCAATCAACTAGTTTGCTTAGAAACTGCGGCCGTGCAGTACAAAAAAAGCACAGTCAATTATTAACATTCTTATTTTTTTTATTTAATTTGGTAATTTTTTTTTCAACACTTAAAGCACCAAAGCAGCAAAATTGTAACCTGAAACATTTTAATTTTTTTCAGTTGAAAAAAAAGTGCTTTACAAGTATAAATAAGGTGAGTTGCATTTAACCTTGTGCTAACATCATGGTGGTTTTGATTATTCCCTTTCAGGAGAGGCACTTTCCCCTCTTAAGTCCAATGCTGGAGAAGAGTCTGTGGCCAACCTGGATAAGATGAGGTTTGCCAACGGAAGCTTGAGAACCTCTGAAATAAGGCTCAACATGCAGAAAGTATGTTCACATAGAATGTCCACAAACACACATTCAAAGACGTGATGCTACATTGAATTCCTTTTCATGTTGCTTACCCAGGCTATGCAGGCTCACGCTGCTGTGTTCCGTACTGGTTCTGTTCTGAAGGAGGGATGTGACAAATTGAATGCCATTTACCAGACCATGGAAGATATCAAGACGTTTGACAGAGGTATATTTCACTTATAACTAGTTATGATGAATGCTGATAACAAATATAGCCAATAAATACATTTGAAATATGTCAGTTACGTGTGCTATTTCTGTATTTAACACACACATAAGGTGCACCGTATTATTGGCCGTTGGCCATTTTCATTTTCCATGACATGTTCACTGCTATCTCTATCTTGCTTCTGTAGTTTGAACTTGAAAACGTCATTGTTGTTTCCAATTTTTAATTTCCACTCTGACTTCTGTCCTCGTCAGGCATTGTGTGGAACACGGACCTGGTGGAAACACTGGAGCTGCAAAATCTGATGCTGAACGCCGTCCAAACCATTAACTCGGCTGAGCAGAGAAAGGAGAGTCGAGGAGCTCACGCCAGAGAGGACTTCAAGGTCTGTGTTACAGATGAGATTAAAAAAGAAGAAGAAAAGCATCTGTCTTCATTCCTCCTCTGACATTACGTCTCTTGGATCACAGGATCGCATTGATGAGTATGATTACTCAAAGCCCTTGCAGGGTCAAGAGAAGAAGCCCTTTGAGCAGCACTGGAGAAAACACACCATGTCCTATGTTAACCCCAAAACTGGCAAGGTAGTGTACACTTCATCTTTGTGTGTGTGCGTGTGCGTGTGCGTGTGCTGCATTAACCATATATATCAGGGCTATTCAATTACTAATTCAGTTGGGCCAAATTTTCAAATCAAGAAATGTAGCCGGGCAAGACACATTAGGTGCCCTGTAAACAGCTGATAATGACACATTTCAAACCAATACAGATGAAAAATAATCCCTTTTTAAAAATCTACCTTTTAAAATTGGAAACATGGCAAAGGCTTATCAAAAACAGCATAAATCACAACAAAGATGTTATTGACCAGAACCAGGTGTTTTTTCACTTAAATAAAAATCTTATTAATTTGATACAACAATAAATAAAAATCTGTTCATGATTTTTGGTCACATTACCAAGGCATACCTCAAAGTGCATACAAACTAGTGCTGTCAAAGTTAGTGTTATCTCATTGATTTATAAAAAATCAAATTAATCATGTATTAACACAGATTAATCACACTATTAATTTTGATGATCCTTTAGCGGATGGTTCCGTTAAAGGCAGCACAGGTTGTGTTTGAGCAATAAACATAACTACATGCAATATTTATGACATTCAGAATATTTGTTCATGTCAAACTATTGGACATGTCAAACAGAGGAATGTTGAAATCTTCTCAAAGAACACCTAGCCAGTTGTGTGTCCTAACAGCAGTTAAACAAGCAGTTCCTCTCGGAAGCATATGCCGTCAAGAAAATGGACAAATAAGCACAATTGTGCAGTATCAGTTCTGTGCGTGGACTGCTTTGGGCATGACATTGAGTTCATTCAACAGCGTTCTTCAACGGTGTTTCACTTTCAAACACGTCTGTAGGTAGAATTTCAACCCTGCAAATGTTTGAGGGTAAATCAATGGTTTCCATTGTCAATTTTATGTTTCAAAGTTGAAAGGACGCTACACCTGTTAGCACCGCTAGCCATGCGTCAAAACAACACTCTGTAATAATGTGGGTTGACTGTTTGCTAGGCTACGAGGAGTGTTGCATTCACGGTATGAAACACCTTAGGGATTTCTGAAATCTTGCGAACCGAGATGCCCTCTGCATCTTTTCAATGCAATTCTATTCAGGAGAGCTGGACCAGAGACTTCGTTCTAGGCCACATGTGGTTTGTGGACTGCTAATTGAATAGACCTGCCTTAGGCTATAAGATTGCCATCACCCTGAAACTGAGCTGCAACACAGGGACTAAAAGACCATCCAGCGCTGAATGATTTTGGGGGGGGGAGAATTGCATTAATTTGACAGATATTTTAACTTGCTTTGCAGTTCCTAAAGTCTCTTAATTCGACACAAGACTTCAAATGTAATAGCTAATCCGCTGCTTCTGTCATTTCTTGATTATTTTAGTTTGAATATACATTTTGCTGATTGTTCTATTAGTAAAGCAGTATTTGATACCAGAATGAGTTAATTATGCTGCCTCATAGTTACTAACTATGAAACTACAACTACCTACCTGTTTCTAAGATTAAGGTTTGATGTAAAACGTCTAGATTTTTTTCATGTGGTCAAATACATTTGAGAAAATAGTTATAATTAATAGGGTGAGGTAACCAGCCAGTGTCTGTTTGTCTTTATTTGAGAGACATTAGAGAAGTGGGCGTCTGTCAGGGTTTCCGTGGTGGTCTGTGAGAGAGTGTGCAGTAAATTATCATGATGGGAAGATTATTGTGCAAGGATTAGGGAAGGTAAATTAGATTGGAAGACAAGCAGTCTAAAACAAAGAGGTACTTTTCTGTGTTGCGCAGGCTCATCTGTCAAGGTCATACTGTGCTCGCCTCATGTAAAGTAAAAAGCCCATTGATAAAGAAATGCAGGTGTCCACATTTAAGCATAAACATGTGATGCTGTTACGTGCTAAATGAGTATTTTCCATACCACAAGAGAAATTGAATTTTTAACTCTTTGACTGCCAAAAACGTTAAATGACGTTAAGTAAAAACCTACGGAGGGCTGCCAAGGACGTTAACTCTTTGGCTGCCAGACGTTTTCAGAAACGGGATGTCGCCAGTGCCAGCCGATTTAAGCATTTTGACTGATCTTTCAAGGTCCACAGAAAATGTTGTGTTTGGACTATGGAAACACACATACTACCAAATGAAAGATTGAACTCTCATCTTTTATCAAAAAAAAGTTTGTTTCTACTTTATTCCGTTCTTCAGTAATCAACAATAGAAAATGGTTAGTTTCACCGAAATGCTCTGTTTTGAAACAAAAAGCGGAGAAAAAGAGCTTTTTGTGAAACGATGTTATTTCATGCACTGTAGTGAATTCTACACTTCTTTTTGTCCATGAATGATGCCACAAACACCTAAATAGTGCTTTACTTCTGTAATACACCACCACCAACAATGAAAAAGTGTTTTTGGATTGCAAAATACGTTTATTTCCATTCAACAGTGTAACAATTTGACAAAACAATTTCGCAAACTATTTACAAATGTGTACAACTGTGGTACTATTTACAATTATGTGGATGTTTCAAATACAGTTTTTCTTTTTGTAACACTGCAGACGGAGAAGGATTTGCACAACAGATACGTTTCACTTCGATTGTCCGTTTCGCGTGCAGACGTTACACTTTCTTGACGGCCTTTTTTTCCGGGGAATAGCAAGTAGCAGACTGTACCCACTACTCCGATGAATATGCAT